>NW_017307741.1:0-48523 GCF_000935625.1 Nanorana parkeri
GGATATACAAGTTACATGCGACAAAACCACCAGGATTAAATTAAGCCTTGAGCTTTAAACCCTTTCTTCAGAAAATGGGAATTGGAGATTTAATACCTTTAATTTAATTTTGTATAATCAATCTCTATAGTTTTCCTGCGGATTGTTCTAGATGTCCTGTCCTCTTGCCCTGTGTCGGACTGTGCACCCCCATATATGCTATGGGGGGTGCTGCCTGACATTGAACAATGATGGTCTAATTCCTTTCGAACAAAAACATAGCGATTCATTATCAGATACGGTATACGTTACATGCTTACATCTATCTCTCCATTCCTTTTCTTAATCATTAGTAATTTTTGGAATACACAGGATGTTCACTCTATGTAAGGGTATAATTATACAATTATATTATACATTGTAATAAAATATGACAGTATCATCCCACTGTATCCTTCTTTAGTGGGGAACCCTTGTTATACTGCAATCGTGTTCCATATATCATTAATTATGCCAACTACCTCTTTGGACTGGGATTGTATTTCGTTGTTTTTTTAATGTCTGTAACCATAATAACAAAACATAGTGTCGATGGAAAAATGTCTCTTTAGGACTATATCCTGTTGCCTCTTCCATGTTTTCAGCTATGAATATGTCTACACAGTACAATTTGTTCAAGTAAGTGCGCTCAGTACATTGTATGCTGTGATTGTTTTGGATATCATGTACTGTTAAATTTTCTCTAATAATACTGTTAAGCACCAAAATCTTGAAAAAGATATAAAGCCATGCTCCATTTAGTTAAATATACATATATATTTTTTCTTGTGGGATATACCTCTATATGTTAAATTGTCATTTGGATCTGGCCGGCTCTTCCCCCTATCAGTGCACCCTCATCTTGTATACCTAGCCCCAATGTGGAAGCTTTTTTCTTCCCCGGACATTCAATGTATGCCTTCAGTCCCCAGTACGTGCGGGCATGGCCGTTCTAAATGAACGACCGGCTGCGTCTGTCCCCGGCTTCCTTTCCATCTGTCAGCGGCACTCGGTTTCTCCGCTCAGTGATTGGTTCCACCCACTGACTGCCCATTGGCTGTGTGTCCTGCCCACTCACCGCTTATTGGCTGGAGGCGGGGATTCCCTAGCTAGCCAGCTGACTATTGACGTCAGACGCCGCCTCTTATATGCCCGCACGCGACCGCCGATGCTCACAGTGGGTGGCTGGAGACGGTCCTCTGTCGGTGGAGATTCTGCCATCAGTTCGTCCTGTCAGCTCCATTATTGAGGTCCTTCAACACAAAAAAAAACCCTCCTTTGGGTTGCTCCTCTAGGTAAGCCTCAAATCTCTCATACTGCCTGGATGCACTGTGGTGGCTTATATTCCCCACACTTTCCTCTACTTACCACCTATGTATTAGGGACACAGTATCTCACTAATCTAAGTATATATTCCCTTCTGCCAACTATGTTAGTTTTGCAACTTTTTCAGGGACAATCTATGTAATCAATGAGTTTTCATTTTGGGCAATAATTTATTGGCTACTACTCACTAAGACCCATTAGAGTTCTGTCCCATTTCCGTAATCTCATGTATATAATTAACTGCCATTGATGCTCCCCAGCAATTATAGGTGCCCTTGATGTGCTCACACCATCCTCCATCTCGGGACTACGGGCTGTTTTCATTGTTTGCTGCTTGTGCTGGGCATCCGCTGAGTAAGATCAGCTGACATCCTTTTTTGGTTTTTCAATAACCTTATCGTATTGATTTAAATGTGTAATTATTCACATGGTTATTTTCATATACTTTTCTAGACTACCTCCTGCTCCTGACGAAGCGCCCTTTGGTGTGAAACGCGTCGAGCCTCATCAGCATCGCGTGACTCTTACAGTCATTGCTATACATATACCTACTTTGGTTGTCCCACCAGAGGGTTCACTCTTGAATTTTTCTATATTAGAGTTGTATAACTACATTTGTTATCTATACATCCTGCTTTTGTTTACTTGAACCCTATCTGTGGGACTTCAAGGGGGTCATTAGGAGGTTCCCCTATTGGGCGAATTCTTTTATATTCTAATTACATTGTTTAATGTTCTTTTTAAAAAGATGTTTTGATAAACTAATAAATCTTCTATGTTTTTATATATAATTGCTCTTGATGTGAAGTTTATTGGATTTGTCACTCTGCTAGCCAACAAAAACCCTAATTTTCTCTTCTTTGCCGTGTCACTATTAAATAACCAGGGGTTGGCTCCCAGAGATTTGGTGATCTGTGCACCTCAAACCAATTTTGTTTCTAATTATATTATTAGAGACTTTCTGAATCAATTTTTGATTGTATACCTGGATGACATCCTTGTCTTCTCTTCTTCAAGTGAATTACATCAAACACGTTAAGCAAGTTTTGCTAGCTTACGACAACATGTACTATTCGCTAAACCAGAGAAATATGTGAATTAGAGAGACAAACTATTCAGTTTCTGGGATTTGTTATTTCCACTAGTGGCATCGCTATGGAGCCCCAAAAAGTAATTGCTATTCTAGACTGGACACTTCCTTCTGTCAAAAAAGGGGTCCAGCATTCTATCGGATTTTCCAATTTTTACCGAAAATTAATGCACGTATTTTCAAAGATTATTCTGCCCATCACACAACTCACAAGAAAGCAGATTCGATTCCAGTGGTCCTCTATGGCTAAAACCGCTTTTGTTAAATTAAAGCAACTATTTACTTTTGCACTCATCCTCAAACATCCAGATCCAGCTGTTCCATTTGTTTTGGAAGTTGATGCATCAGAAAGTGCAGTAGTATCATAAAGACAAGGTACTAAATCTTTGCTGTATCCAGTGGCCTACTTTTCCAGGAAGTTAAGCCCGGTTGAGAAAACTTATGATGTGGGGGATTGGGAATTATTGGCCATCAAAGCTGCTCTGGAGGAGTTTTTTCAGATCATAAGAACTTAGAATACTTAAGATCTGCCAAACGTTTGAACCCACGTCAAGCAAGATGGGCAATCTTCTTCACTTGATTCAATTTCCATATCACCTACCTACCTGGATCAAAAAATGGTAAACCCGATGGTCTCTCTCGTATGTTTCCTGAAACAGACACCCCTGGAGCAACCAGGTACCATTTTGCAAACTAGTCATTTTTTGCTCATGACCGACCTCGTCTCCTAGATCCGACAAGCTGTTTCCAGATATTCAATTCCTACAAATGTTGAACTCAGGGAGGAGAATGGGTTGTTTTTTCAAGGTGGGAGAATTTTTGTTCCTCAAGATCTTCATATACAAATACTTAAGTGTTGTCATGATTCCCCGCTAGCCAGGCATTTTGGGGTCCACAAGACTATTGAATTGGTTCAGCGACACTTCTGGTGGCCAAGCCTAGGGGTGGACTTTAAGAACTAAGTAAATTCCTGTATAACCTGTATCCAAAGTAAGGGAAGCAAGTCTAAGGCCTGGGGCTTACTGAGATCACTTCCCAAATCAGACTGGCATAGGCTTGACATCTTTGGTGTCTATTTACCCGACGTGACCCGGTCTTTTGTATTTTACCAAAAAAAAATGGGTAATAATAATTGTTTCTTAACAATGTAAAAAAAAAAAAAGGTTTCTAATTTTTCAGTCATTTTTCCTTAATATAGTAAAAATAAAAACCCCAGTGGTGAATAAATACCACCAAAAGAAAGCTCTATCTGTCCCCAAAAATGGTATAACATTTATTTCAGTACTGCGCTGCATGACGGAATAAATGTAATTCAAAGTACTGCTGCAGCACTAAATACTGAAAAATGGCCTGGCTAGGAATGGTGTGTAAACAACTGGTCTTCAAATGGTTAAGAATCACCCCAGGAAGAGAATCCAGGGGAATATCCAGAGGCTGCCCCATGGAAGGGGGCAATGTCAGGCCTCCTGGGACCAGAGTTGCAAGAAAGGCCGCCCTCGTCATCTAAAGCTCTATAAGGTACGTGACACCCAGATAGTGATTGATGTTTCCTAGCTGTTTAATTTTAAAGTTTTGTTTTAGTTTGTGAACTATTTGACTATTGCCCCCTTCTTGTTCAAAACAGGTTATAATGTCATCAACATTAATTAGGATGTATATCCATGTGTCTTCTTGATTCCTGGAATAAAGACAGGGATCTGCTTTGCTTCTTGTGAAACCCTCTTTCGCAAGTATTTTATTCACTTTCTCATTCCGCATTCTGGCAGATTGCTTGAGTCCGTAGATGCTTTTATGTAGTTTACACACAAGGTTGCGTCCTTGCTTAAACCCTGGTGGTTGCTCCATGTAGATATCTTCCTTAATTTCTCCATGTAGAGATCTTCCTTAATTCCTCCATATAGGAAAGTGGTTTTAATATCTAGGTCTCTCAGTTGCATGCCCTTCCCGGCTTCCCGGACTGTGATACGACGGATTGCGTATGTTTCATCGTAGTCTTCTCCAAATTTCCGGGGGTATCCCTAAGCAACTAATCTGGCCTTTTTCTAGCCTCATCTTATATAGCTTGCGTAGCATATATAGTTTACTGTTTAGGTTTGAACACTGCAGTTTCTATAATGCAGTCCACATACCTTTAGCTGTATTTTCTTTTCTTATGTGGATGAGCTGGTCGTCTTCAGCTAGCAGTCTTATAATTGCTTTTGCTTGCCTGTTCTTTTTGTCCCATTCCTCCGTGGGTCCATTACTGGGTCTGTCTGTACTCAGTACTTGCCACAAGTCGTCTTTGCTTAGCAGCATTTTACGCTTGAACTTCCATAGCTGGTAGTTGCTATTGTTGAGCTTTGCAATTGCAAAGTTTATATCTGAACTGCTCACCATCCTTCAGCATCGTGGATGTGGCTCTTGTTGACTTGCAGTAATCTGTTTAGTGCCTGGGCCCATGACCTGTTGGTTATGTGTTCAAATAAAGCACGGAGATCTTAAAGAATGCTTAATTAAGTTTTACTTGCTTAGCAGGACATTACATGTATGTATACAGCATTGTAGAGAGGAAATATGTATATACAGATATAACTTCCTGTGTATCACAGATAAAACTAGCATAGACTAACAGTGCACTACAGCACCATCTAGTGCTCAAAATACATAGTTACAGTCACAGGGGTGTGGAATTCCTATCTCCTGACGCCCGGGACATGCAGTTTTGGGCGCCGGGCGAGTAGTTCTTATGTACATTTAGCCTGGCTCCGGACAAGCAGAGCTGAATGTACATTGTGTAGCCGCCGCTCATTTAGTACAAGTGATCTGATTAGATAACTTGTATCAAATTGAGCAGCGGCGATTGTGTCTGCCCGCACCCTTCGCCATGGTTTCCTGGGTCCCCCGCTCTCCTGGGAGACAACGGCACAACGGCTCAGCCATAGAGCCCGTAGAGCAGACGAAGAACACTGAGACAGTCATATCAGTCTCTGTTAAGCTACAGAGAAGCTTACACTCTATTGCGGAATGGCACCAGCTGTAGGGGGACTAAAAATCCCAGCAATACATTTATACAGCAACGCAGAACAGTATATGCATTGGACCCTGGGCTTAGTGACCCGCTGGACCCTGCGCTTAGTGACGCGCTGGACGCAGGACCCACCTGAAACCCCACACATACCTGAGACCCCACACAGCCCACCTGAGAGTGACCCTGCAGAGCCCACCATAGATGCTGCACAGCCCATCTGAAACTTTCTATAGTGGGCTCTGCAGGGGTCTCAGGTGGGCTGGTCAGGGCTGCATCTCCCTCCCAGCTCCTCTTATCTGCTCCTGCTGTTGGTGCCTGTACACGTACACCTGGCCTCCACTGCCGCCGGACTAGCCGGAAGTGACGTGATGTCACTTCCGGCCAGTCCGAGATCAGAACAGCGGCGGCTGTGTAGTGAGAATAGACCTTCAAAAGTATATGACCTTATAAGATTAGCTAATAGTTTGAAGTCAGAATATGAATATAAGAAGAGAAAACGTCTAAGAAAGGGTGCATTACATTCGGCACTACAGAGAGAGAGAGAGAGACACACCCACAAGAAGACTTTGCTATTACACCTGTTATAGACTATTTTCATCTAGAATCCTCACAAGCCTAAGAAACTTCGAAGACACAAGGTGATATTCAGAGTTTGGTAATTCTGCATTAACTTTGAACTATTCTTTTAATAATCAATTTTTGCTATATCATTGTATGCTATTGACTTTATGCTATATAATTAAAGTCACAAGTTTTTCATTCAACAACTGGACGTTTTTTGATGAAGATTATATAAATCACCTTAAGACACTTAAAACGTAAGTGTCATTCAAGAAAGTATTTCTAACATTTATTGGTGAGCCAGCCACTCCGAAGTTTCCGTATCTTCCGGTCATCAGTTTCCTTCTCTTGTTCAAAAACAGGGGAATAGAAGAAGTGAAAATTGATGCAAGTTCTGGAAACAAGATCATTGAATCTTAAACAGTAAGAAGGTGAATGCGTTTTCAGCCAAAAAGCTGAGTGATCCAGTTGGAAAAGGACTACGCATAAAAGTTGGTGAGTAATGGATTTTATTAATGATATAGCTATTGAAAGCACATTCGAGTTTAAGAATTTGTCTACTCATATCTCTGATGTTTCACTATGCGTATCAATGTACAATCAGTGTTTTCAAGCTAATACAGAGTTTGATAAATCAAGGTTTACTGCAAATAAGTTGAAAAAGAAGCTCAGAAACGTGATTAAACTTGTAAAAATTTACAATACAATGATTATTGATGTACCTACCAAAAATACAGTTTGTGTTGTAAAACAGACAGAATCTGAACATAATGATTTACCTCAGGAAGAATACAATTGCCCAGACTGTGAAATCCTGGGAAATTATATAGAAGATATTGAGCAGAAACTTGAATTACAGACACAATTACTAACAAACATGCAGAATAGCGGTAAACAAATTGCTACATTTACACCGAAGAAAAAGGATACTAAATCTGATAAAACCAACTCAGATACTGCACATGCATCTTATATTCCGCATGTTCCGGAAATGAAAGAAGATGAATTAATGCCTGACTTTACACAAAAGAAAATTGTTAGATCGAGTTTCAAAATTGAAATTGCAGATCCATGATCAGCTTATGAAAATTTTGAAGGACATCCCTGCATATGATGCAAAGGCTGATGCATTCCATAATGTGGATCTTTTTGAATCATACACGGACAGATTTAATCTCACAGATGAACAACGAAATCGTATGTACACTTTATGGCGGCCGAACTATATTTTGCGCAGATTAAGGAAGTCACCATACACTAATGATGAAGGTGAGGAAATGCACATTAATGCCTCAGACAGATTAAGACAATTATTGGTTTTGACAACTGAAGATATTTGTCTAAGCTACAATAAAATGATGATCCATTTGAATTTGACGATTTAGGATTGGTCAAAGCATTTGTGAAAAAATTCCATTATCTTAACTTCTTCTCTCACATTTGCTTTGGAAAAAGACCATCTAAATTTAGCAGCAGCAGGATTCAAAGATCAAATAAGAAGACAACGGAAACAAATTAATCTAAAATCAAGAATAGCAGTCATTTAAAATTACATGCAAAAAAGAGATAAACATGTTAAATTTAACCCAGGAACTCTAACACATAGGTCAAACCAAGAGAGATCATTTGCCATTACTGTCAGAAGCCAGGACATTTAAAATGGCTGTGTAGGATATTCTTGAAAGATGCTCAAGTAAAGAATTTGGGAAAAGAGAATGGCATAGTATCTCTTGAGCCATCTGCTCCTCCTTGTCTAAATGAAACAAAGTCAGTGTCACGGTATACTCTTCTGATGAAAAAGGTCAGAGAGCTGTCAATCAAATACAGTGTGTGAATGCAAAATACTTGCAATCAGCCACAGATGATTCAGAAGGTTTATTGCCAAAGTCTTATTAGTTTAGATTATGTCGCCAAGCTATTTCTTGATACATGTGGGTATCCATATCTAAAAGCTAAATTACATGGACAGAATACAAAATTTTTGCTAGATTCTGGAGCGCAAATATCTATTTCTGGACTTAACCGACCTCTGTTACCAGGATCTTTAGTCTGTACAATTGTAGGATTTAATGGAACAGGAAATTAAAGTGCTACATTATGCAAAGATGTTTCTTTTGAAATACCTGATTGTTTGCAAACTGAAATTGATATTTGGTATTGTCAAGGATCAGAGAATATCATTGGGACAGATCTGATGAAAATTCATCTGGGTAATGAAATCATTTGGAAAGATACATTTAATCTTAAGCCTGTAGTAATTGACCCAGCAGATTACAATGAAATTGGAAACATTTGTGTGGCAGATATGATTGCAGCTGACCATAGATCGCCAGATTCGGGAGACAATCTCGAATTGAAACAGTTGGTGCAATCATATAAAGATCTTTGGAGTCAAGGAAAAAATGAAGCAGGTTTGTTCGAAGATATGGAAGTAGATGTACAAGGAAGAGATCCGCCACAATAGAATATAAATTACCTCCAGAGTCCATTGAACCAGTATCAACTGTCATAAAAATAGTTTATTCAGCAAGGGGTTATTAGGAAAGCCAATTCAGTGACTAACAATCCACTATGGGCTGTAGCTAAAAAGAGATGACCCTAGCTCATTCAGACTTTTGATAGATCTCAGAATGTTGAATAAATACACCCCAAACTGTGCCCCAATTGTTGCTGAAACACCAGATATCATGCCAAGATTGAACGCAAAAGCAAAAGGTGTTCTCGGTGATTTAAATTGCAAATGGTTTTCTTTCAATACCTCTGACAAAGAGTTGTCAATAAAAATTTGCTTTTACATTTCAAAATGATCAATATGTATTTACAAGATTGCCACAGGGACTACATTTAAGCCCGGCTGTATTCCATCAAGCATTAGCAAAGATATTGTCAAAATTCTCTAGACCAGACTGTCTATTGCAATATGTTGATGATATTTTGTTAGGAACAGTCAGGAACAGCATTGCTTACTCTTCTGCAAGATGCAGGTCTTAAGCTGAATACACTCAAAGTTCACCTTATGAAGCATGAGGTTAGATTTCTTGGGGTTCTGATCAGCCCTGGGAAACGACAACCTCTGCATGAAAGGATTGACGCTATCTCCTTACTTCCTGTGTCAACATCATTCAAAATATTAAGACAGTTCTTGGGATTTTTGAACTACTCCAGAGATTTCATAGAGTCATTTTCTAAAAAGGCAAATTTAATGATGAAAAAGGATTTGGACCATGGACTGATGAACATCAGTTAGCTTTTGAAATGCTAAAGAAAGATTTCCAGACAGCGCCAGCTCTGGCAACAGGAAAAACAAGCTGCATTTGCTGTCCAGGTTCATACATCAGAAACAGCGATTTCTGCTGTACTGCTTCAAAAGCAGGGTGGAATTTGGAGAATTCTAGTATACTTTTCTAGACTTTTGTCACCTGTTGAAAAAGGTTTTGAAATGTGTGTTAGACAACTGGTTGGAGTTCATTATACACTGAAAGCTACTGAGCACATTGTTGGTTTTAACAAAATCATTTTACAGACTCCCTATTCTACACTTAAATTTCTTGAGAAAAATATGCCAGGTGTTTCCAATCAAAGATTCGCTCAATGATTATTGGCGATATCGATAAACCAAATAGAGGTTGATCATAATGCCATATATGTACTTCCTCAATTGATTGAATACAATGGACTAGAACACGAGTGCTTGTGTGTAGTCCAAGAGAGTTGCCCTCTTTTCCGAAGAGAGGCAGAGAAAATTGACGAACCTGTCTTTGTGGATGGGTCAAGATATTGTGTTTCAGGAAAGTACAACTCAGGTTATGCAATCTGGTACCCGGAACGAGGTTATGACATTCAACACAAGTTGCCAGAGGCAGCGGGGGATCTAAGGAGAAGTGAAGAAAGCACTTCAGCCATGGAGGGGGCGGTGGAGGATGGAGCTCATGGCCGAGCGGTTAGGAGAGAGAGCCGCCTGCTGTCAGATTCTCCCTCTCCCTCTCCCATTTTTTCTTTAGTAACTATATTGACTTTAATGACATGTGTAATAATCTTTTCAAGACAAGCAGAAGTCAACATCAACAAGACTGATTCTTTACAGAAGGAAGATATAAAGCTTTCCAGACATAGAAGGATAATGATATAGATGTTAGGATATTTATGTATAGGACATGGTATCGATTGCTTCTATTTTGCTCACAGTGGTAATATACATGCCAGTATTGTTTAAACAGATGTTGTCCAGATCCAATTACCACTAAGTGGTCTGAGACTTCACCCCTAATCCATTATATTAGTAACAAATGTGGTGATGGAGCTTTAAGAAGTGTCAGACAAATGTACAATTTTTAACAAATAATTTAATTAAAAACATTTTTATATTAAAAAAAACACACTACATATAAAAGGGGACAAAGAAACGATATAGAGTATGGGATTTTCAAGTTACAAGACCTTTAGCTCAAGTAAACTTTAAAATGATCATCACTGTAGTGGATCAGATCATTCCAGAAATAATAGTGTCACCACAATCTATTAAGATTACAGAAGGTAAGGATGGTTTGGATTTGATGTGCAGTACACAAATATACTTACCTCAAAATTATTTATTAACTTGAAGAAATTGAGAATTTTCAGGCAATCTTTCCCATGGTACAACAAACTTGATTCATAGAGGTATTTATGAGAGTGTGGATTGGATTGATAATGAATGTATTTATTACAAGAGCAATCCCAAATTTTAATGACACAGGTGTAAACTGTTAGAGGGAATTATTAAAGGACTACTTAGTGGAATTTGTTTGGGTTAATGGCATAATAACTGATAACCAGCATGGATTTAGGAAGGATCGTTCTTGCCAGACCAACCTACTGACTTTTTACGAAGAGGTAAGTAGAGATCTGGATGGAGGGAGGCCGGTGGACGTAGTATATCTGGACTTTTCCAAAGCATTTGATACGGTGCCACATAAACGCTTGTTATACAAGCTAAGGGCTATGGGCATAGATTAAATAGTGTGCATGTGGATAGAAAACTGGCTAAAGGAACGTGTACAAAGAGTATCGATAAATGGCACCTTTTCAGACTGGGCTGAAGTCAGGAGTGGCGTGCCCCAGGGTTCTGTACTGAGCTCCATGCTTTTTAACCTGTTTATTAATGATATTGGGGAGGGAGGGAGTAGCCATGTCTCAGTGTTTGTCGATGACACTCAAATTGGGAGGGTAATAGACACGGATTTAGACAATGTAACATTACAGGAGGACCTGTATAAACTCAGGGAGTGGGCAACTATATGGCAGATGGAGTTCAAATGTCGATAAATCTAAAGTAATGCACTTTGGAGTTAAAAATAGGCAAATGGACTAAACACTTATGGGGGTGCCACTGGGAAGGTCGGAAACAGAGAAGGATTTGGGGGTCATTATAGATCGCAGATTGAAGAACAGCGCGCAGTGCCAGGCTGCTGTAAACAAAGCAAGCAGAGTCCTGTCTTGCATTAAAAAGGAATGTATTGCAGGGACAAGTCCATACTTTTGCCACTTTACAGATCACTGGTTCGGCCGCATCTGGAGTATGCGGTGCAGTTTTCGTCACCGATACTCACAAAAGATGTCCTTGAGCTGGAAAAAGTCCAGCGGAGGGCAACCAAACTCATTAAGGGGTTCGAGGACCTGAACTATGAAGCAAGGTTGTTAAAGTTAAATAGAGGTTAGGAGATTAAGGGGGGACATGATTTTCTTGTATAAACTGTTCAATGGCGACAGCAACATTATTAACAAACTGTTCACGGTTAGCTCCGTAACAAAGACCAAAGGGCACCACCAAAAAATTATAGAAAAAAAAACACGCGGGGCGCAAGGGGTTCTTCACAGTTAGAGCAGGTAGGGTCTGGAACTCGCTGCCGCAGGAAGTGATTTCTGCCAAGAGTGTGGAATCATTCAAGAAACTCCTAGACAAGTTCCTTGGATACCGTAACATAAAGGGGTACCAGTACTGATCTTGAAACAACTGGTAAAAGTAAAAAAAAATACAAAGAAATTTAAATCAAGTTTTAGAAAACATGGTGATAGGACCTTCGATCACTCATTTACAAGATGCAACTTTAGAATTGATGACAAGTGATCAACATTCTCAAATAGCCAGATCATGTTTAGAAATCCAGACAGAATATTCCACTCATTTTGAAATAATGGCCCAGGCATTCAATAGTGGAATAACTCCTCTTGGAATCTTACAAAGTTTGGCCATAGAATATTGGTTTGCAATAAATCATACAGATTTATGAGTAAATAAATGGATTGGATGCAACCAAGTTAATGTTATAGTACTTTAATGATTCCTGTAGCAGGTTAAGAACAACTATTCGTTCCAATTACCATATTAGGATTACCTGTAAGCAACACTCAATTGTTATTTTATCAACTACAATATACAAATTGATGAAAAAAAGTTCAGAGCTGGAGCAATTAGATCTGTCCTCTTGCTTACATTTCCAAACCAAAGTGATATGTTTGTCTAATCAGGATAAACATATATTTCATTCTTGTTATCATAATCATACTTTATGTTCAGCAAGAATTGAAAACGTTATGACATCTTTTGATTTAATTACCCTAGTTGGGAAGAGTAAAGTATGTTCTTAAATTATGTCAGATGAAGAAAAGGTTAAAGTTTTATTTTCATCTTGTGTATATTCAGAGAACATTAATAGAGGCTTGTATTGTATAAAAGGAGATCTCCTTGCCTTTAGTGTTAATGGAATTAAGAGTAAATATAACGAACACGCTTATGTGAAATATGAGCGCTCTTCCTATACAATATAACATATTGCAAGTAGATACATTTGCATGAAAAAACTGGACAAATATTATCCAAAAAGAAAAAAGGATTATTAGCAGCTTTATCAGAAGAACTACAAAAAGCGGATATAATTTAAAATGAACAAGGACATTTAAAAGAAATTGAACATGAATGGTCAGATTATTCAGGTTATTCCTGGTGGTCTAAATTTAACCACTTCCCGGCCAGCCGTTGTAAAAAAACCGGCCGGCCAGGAGCTCTCTAAAAACCGGGCGTCCGCTCAGCCACGCCCGGTTTTTAAAAACAGGCAGCGATGCCTATTAACATACAAGCGATCCGCCGGCTATAGAGCCAGCGGATCGCTTGTATGAGGTCCCGGTACGTGCAAACCCCCCCCCCGCAGCTCCCCCCTCCCGCTGTCACGCTGGCCCCGGGCTCCGCTGTGCCCGGTGCGAGCCCGGGACCAGCATAGTGCCACTGACAGGGGATCAGAGGGAGATCGGCACACAAACTCCCTCTGGTCCCCTCTCCGCTGTCAGAATGCGGAACTGATGTATATTACATCACTTCCGCATTCTTGTGTCACTCTCCAGCTTCAGATGCTGGAGAGAAGCTGATAAAGCAGATCTCTGCTTCATCAGCTTCTTCAGGGGGGTCCTAGGTGACAGGGGTCTTGGAGACCCCTGATGTCTCCATAAAGAGGACTTGTCACTTATTTTGCTATCACATAAGGGGGTTTCTTACCCCTCTATGGGATAGCAATAAAGTTAAGTGGAAAAAAAACTAGGGCAAAAAATGATAGTTTCCCACCAAAAAAATTTAAGTTACACATAAAAAAAGAATTAAAAACATTTTTAAACAGGCTGCAAAGCCCCCCACAGATCCTGCACAGCCCCCCACAGTCTGCCGGATCTCAGGGTGGCTTTCCAGGATCTGTGGGGGGTTTGCAGGCTGCAAAGCCCCCCACAGATCCTGAAAACCCCCCACAAGTCCTGCAAAGCCCCCCACAGATCCTGCAGAGACCCCCTGAGACCCTGCAGTCTGCCATATCTCAGGGGGCCTGTGCAGAATCTGTGGTGGGCTTTGCAGACCTGCAGAGCCCCCCATGGATCCTGCAAAGCCCACCAAAAGGTATTGCACAGCCCACCTGTGACTCTTTGGTGGGCTGGGCATAATCTATGCTGGGCCCTGCCAGCACAGTGCTCCTACCTTACACGGGAAGCCCAGCCTTCACTGCTGCCTCGGCGCCCAATCGTCTCAGCTTCGCCGCTCGACTGGCCCCTTGGCCACGCCTCCTCCATCGCGTTCTTTGCCTCAGTCTTCACAGGCCTCTTCCATCTCCCCCTGTCTCCGCCCCTGTCTCATGCCGCTCCGTCCCCGTCTCCTCACGTCCTCTCATCTCCGCCTCGATCTCACTCTGTCTCCGGCCGTCTCATGCCGCTCAGTCCCCCGGCTCCTCCCGTCCTCTCACATCTCCGCCCCCATCTCCCTCTGTCTCCACCTCCTGCCGCTCCATCCCCCTTCTCCTCCTGCTCGCTCGCCCGCCGATTTCTCCCCGTCGGCTGCCTTAATGTTTTGGGGCCTGAGCCAGCAGAAAGGGCCTCACGTGCCCTCCCTGGCACGCGTGCCATAGGTTCGCCACCACTGGTATAGACCATCAATACATCAATGTGTAGTGAGAATAGACCTTCAAAAGTATATGACCTTCTAAGATTAGTCAATAGCTAAAGTCAGAATATGAATATAAGGAGAGAAAACCTCTAAGAAAGGGTGCATTGCATTCGGCACAACACAGAGAGAAACACACCCACAAAGAAGACTTTGCTATTACACCTGTTGAAGACTATTTTCGTCTAGAATCCTCACAAGCCTGAGAAGCTTCTAAGACACGAGGTGATAGTCAGAGTTCGCTAACTCTTCATTAACTTTGAACTATTTTTTAAATTATCTATTGGTTTACTCATTTTTGCTATATCATTGTATGCTTTTTCATTCAACAACTGGTCGTTTTTTGATGAAGATTATATAAATCACCTTAAGATGCTTAAAACGTAAGTGTCATTCAAGAAAGTATTTCTAACAGGTATTATTTACTTTCTTTCTTAATAACAAGCACAAAAATAGATGTCTGCCAAAATGTGAAACCTTTTAACCCAAGGCTTAATCTGCCACAAGTCAGAAACTATAGAAATGTATCCTGTGTCCTATTAAAAAAAATTGTGTTCATCCAGTTTCCAGCTAACCAGTATTAATTACACTATTCACCCACTTCATTTGGCCGCCCACTTTGGCAGATCAAGAATAATCACAGGAAAACCATAGTTACCATTATGCACCATATATGATGATATTCCTGAAAACAACATAGGGTAAATGTAAGCTGTTATAATACCCTGCATCATATGAAACTGGTATGCTCTTACAGGGCTATTATTGAAAGGAATTTATGTAAAAATAAAATGTATAATTTTTTAGCCTATGCTTTTTTGGGAGGTAATAACTAGTTTGCATCCAAACCCTTTCCTTTATCGTTCATTAGGGAAACACAATCAGTAGTTATTGTGATACAAGTGGTTTATACTGCCACCTACAGGAGGATTTGGACAATGGCAATAAAAAAGCCAATTGGATAGCTAGGTATAACCCCTACGACTCCCAGCATGCTTCAGTTTTTTTGCTAGTGTTCTAGAAGGATGGACTCCTTTTCTCTATTGAGAAAAATGTAGCACTGGACTCTGCCACTGGTGCTTCCCAGTACTTCGGGTACTGTGCAGAGTGCTTTCTAGGTCCAGAGCCATGACACGGCCTCTGGTGTCTCTGAAGAATCCTAATTTAGAACACCAACACCACCTGGCCAAGCATTGGGAGCTACTACACTATCTGGTACTGTTAAAAATGCCGCCTTTACCCTTCTTTTCGGTCAAGTTCCACAGATAGGGTTAATACGCTGAGGAATTACTTGCAGCCTCATTAGCTAGACATGTGGTTCGCACTTTGGTTAGTCCTTGTCACTGTCTACTATCTTATCACCTCCAGCAATTAACATCCCCTGTTTAAGCAGATGGTTGTGAGTAAACCAATGTTTTACCTGGTGTGTTCTGTTAAGTTGTTCCTGTCAAACAGCACATGTCAGATCCCAAGAAGAAGGGTAGCTGTCGCACAGCAGAGGTTCACTCCAGCTCACGATCCACTAACAGTACCGGGGTGGCCAGCAGTGTCCTTTCTAACAGACCTGACACTGATAGCCTATATCATTGTCCCCTGCTTGAGTCAACTCACTCCTTGGAGTCTCCCATAGCTCTATCAGGTGTGGTCCCGTCTTCTGCCTTATACCTGGGAGGAGTTTTCTGCAGCTATGCTAGATTTTATTGCTGTAAGCATTTCTTTACCAATAATTTTTAGTGTGAATACAGGAACTGATCTAACACCCATGTCTCTCAGCACACATCAGTAGTAAAGAACACATGCATTGCCTTGTGGTGCACTGGAAACAAATTAGGCTGGTATGGGTCCTTAAAATTAACCTAACTCCATTACCATAAACCTCAGCCTAATAGTTATTTTAAAATATGTAAAAATGTGCATTCAAGTTACAATAAAAAAATAAACATATTTAGTACATCTCCCTGGAATATATGCACATTTCTCAATTTTTCATGCTGCAAACACAGAAATGATTGTTGATGTGCCAGAAATATGGTGTGCTCCTACCTTGCTCTTTACGTGACCACACAGCTCTAAATTCTCAAGTATGTGGTGTCAGCCGTGCCTACATAATTTCTGAAGGATTGCGAAGAACCAAACTCATCTTCTCCTTTCTCAGCTTCATAACCCTTGCTTTTGCACAGGCAGAGAGCACAGGAAATTAGATAAAATCTTTTCCCAGTTCTTCTGGAGAGATTTTTTATTTAAACATTGGATATTGTCTATGAAATCCACTCTGCCCCTCATATATTATTAAGCCTCAGATACTTTGAACCCATAAAGTGACCACTTCACAATTTATACTTTGGATTTATTGTTTATTATTTTCCCTTGGGGAGAAAGTGATCACTTATCTGCACAATAATATTTTGGAGTTTTAACCCCTTCGTGACTGACGACGTACAGTGTACGTCGCCAGCATCGGGGCTGTTTAAACAGACCCCAAAAGTCGCCGGGAGTCTGTTTAAACTTGTAGAGCCGACTGTCGGCTTTACAACAGAAGCGATCCTGGCGACTTACCTGTCGCCAGATCGCTTCTGCGTCCCGAAGAAGGGGCCGCCCCCCAGGTTTAATAAGGAGTTGCGCTAATATTGCGCAACATAAAAATTTTCAACTACCACCATTTTATTCTATAGGGTCTTGGCATTCAGAAAATATATAATGTTGGGGGGTTTTATGTCATTTTCAGGCCTAAAATGTGGAATATAACATGGGTGCAAAAAATGAAAAAAGGGCCTCAGTCATGAAGGGGTTAATAAGGTTAGTTATCATAATTGGTTCATATATGCACCGAGAAATAAGAATGAATATTGTTATATATTGTAACACTTATAATCTATACTTGTATATTCTAAAGATACACAATTTGTTTGGATTAGCGTGGTTTATTAAACCCCTCCACACGGGTTTTGGAATATTTCATATTATAAATCACAAAAGAGAGATAGAAAGAATCACTCATTAATATATGGTTTAAAGTTTTATTAATCACCAAGTTCAACAGCATTCACATAATTGTCACCATCACTTTAAATACTTTTATAATTGGGACAGTGTTTATTAGCATTCACAATACAGGATTCACTAAAAGTATAAACACTCAAAATATCCAAATATCACAGAGTTTACGACATACACGAAGAAATTAACACTAGTGAGATTATTCAACACCAAGCGCAACATATCAGTTTTATATAAATTTAAACATGTTCACACTGGAAGTGAGGAGATTAAGGGGGGACATGATTTTGATGTACAAGATGTTCAATGGTGATAGCAACATCAGCAATACACTTTTTACAGTAAACTCTATAACAAACACTAGAGGCCACCACCTAAAATTGGTGGAGAAAAGATTTAACCACAGTGGGCTTAGGGGCTTCTTTTCAGTCAGAGCGGTTAGGGTCTGGAACTCATTGCCACAAGTAGTGGTATCAGCTTAGAGTGTTGAAACATTCAAAAAGCATTTGGACAATTTCCTCAGAGACTGTAACATACAGGGGTACAGGTACCGGTAAAAAAAAAACAAGATCACACAAGGACCCATACACACGCATACACATGCAGAATCCCATACATACACGCAATAGGTTGAACTTGATGGACCTGTGTCTTTATTCAACCTCAAATACTATGTAACTATGTCTTAATCCAGTGCACCTTGATGAGTGAAAATGTGTACATTAATGTATAAAAAGGTGTAAATGGACTGTATGTCAACACAGAATAGGTATTTCACATAGAGCAGAGGTGGGCAATTAATTTTTTTAAGGGGCCACATAAAAAACTAGGACTGATGTGGAAGGCCCAACCAATAGGCTGGACTGAATTCTGCTCAATATTAATTTGATTGCTTTATAAAAAGCAGTAGATTATATGATTGTAATTAGCTGCTATTGGTATGAATACATGTTACGATAAGGCTATAAAAATGTGGAGTAGGCCAAATATCACTGTACAAAAAAGTAAAATGCCAATCATGATATCACTCTTTCATTTTATTTCTACCATAACAGCTTTTAACCTTCAGAAAAACAAGGCACGCATATACGTAAATTGATTAAAAAAAAAAAAAAAATCTGATAGAAACAACTAATGTGAGGGGCATTTCTATGGAATAATTAGTTGTCCCCGTCAGAGTGCCCCTTAATTGGTTGTTCCCATGAGAGTGCCCTCCACTTTCATAATTAATGTAAGAGGGCAAGCTGATGGGAGTAACGAATGTAACGTGGCACTTCGATGCAGACAATAATTAGTTGTCCACAGAGGGTCCCCTTAAATTGATTGTCCCTATCAGAGTCATAGTTAATTATTTTCATAGTTAATTTAGGGGGGCACTCTGATGGGGACAACCAATGTAAGAGTGCCCCTTACATTGTTTGTCCCCTTTTGGGTGCCCCTTTTTATATTATTGCCCTCACATACCTTATTTTCCTACTTTGTCAGGCCAGAGGTGGCAGCCAGCAGGCTGCTGGAGAGAATGTAAAAAGATACTCTTCCATCCTCCTGTAATGCTGGTGGCAGGGAACACATTTGACGTCACTGGTTGCTGGGATCGCCCGGTGATCCTAGCAACAAATGACTGCAGAGCAGGTGGACACCTGACTTAATTGGCTGCTAGGACACCAGCGCTAACAACAGAGGAGGAGGGGGTCTGTGCTGGTCTATGGCTTGCAGTTAATTCACTACCCTTGGAGGCTGGCACATCAACTGTCAGCCACCAGGGATTGAGGTCCAGACAGAACCATCAATCAGTCCGTGTCTGGATTGTGGGCCGAAGAGGGACAGTCAAAAGGACCAGATGTGGACCAGGGGCTGTAAAATGCCCAGGTCTGACATAGAGTCTGCTAGGCAGAGTTATTTCTCCTATTTTACCTCACTTTGGAGTTTTCATTTTTGGGAAGGGGTATTACTCCTGTTACTTTCTCCATTATATATATATATTGTGACCTAGGATCTTTAACCACACAGTCTTCACAGTTGGAAACACCACACAATGATGCAATATTTTTCAAAATAAAAGTCCTTTGCCTTTTTCTTAATAGGTCTGGCACAACAGGCAAAATAAGCATAACCAAACAAAAAGTCCTTGCTCAACTGAGCGTTTAAAAAAAAAAAAGGCACAACTTAAATGCCATAATGTCACTTGTTCCCAAGGAAAACAAAACAAATGGATGCACAGACCTTTCAGGTGAAGCTTTAGTCCTTTTTGAGATAAATCATCTCAATCTCATAGAAATAAGTGTTTGCAGTATCCCTGCCTGCTGCTGGTTCTCCTCTCTCCAGCTCACTTCCAACTGGCTCCCAGACTACCTGGTGCTGCTCATTAAGTGCAGGTGAGGCACTGGCTGGGCCAATGCAATATCTTTGGTTTAAGGGCTTGGTAGACCACTTTTATTCAAAACAAAGTTCATATATCCATCTTGGATACCCTCGCAGGGGTTGTTCAACATAACACTTGTGCAAGGCTTCAAAACAACACAATAGCCTCCTGGCTTCCACTTTAAACATTGGCACTTCTGACCCACTGGTCCTCTTTGAAGTGATGTCCCACACTTGTACTGGTGGCCCCTCAGGCTCATGGTTCTCCTAGCCTCACCAGTTCTCTCCCAGCCTCCCTGGCTGTCTTAGTGTGCCTCCAGCACACTCACCACCTGACTCCACTTTAGATTTTGGGGAAGTCCTCCTGACTCCTGAACACCGTCCGTTCCCATCCCAGTAGGAGCTCGCCTGACTCCTCTCTGACTTCTGGGGGCTTTCACCTGACACCTGAACACGGTCTGTTCCTCTTTCCCAGCAGGAGCTAATTCCCCTAGCCAGCATCCTTTCCTTAATGGCTGTGCACACCTGGGCAATTACCGAGTGCTGGCCAATTCAGCTTCCTTCAAAAACTAAAATACCTGTTGTAAACGACTGGGTAGTGCTAGTTTCTGAATGGTGAGAATTGTTAGGTTATTTTGAGCCATTGAGAAAAGAAAAATTATTACATATTTGAATTAAATATTTGGATTGGAAAGTGTTTGTGAGATCAAATAATGAATGCAGTTACAACATCAAGCGATACTCTTCATCTGTGTAATGACTGTAACTAGTACATTGCCTTGCCCAGTGCCCCATAGCTCAATAACATAGTAATATGAGCTATAATTCACTGACATGGTGAAAAGATATGGTAAGTCATTTATACCTTGGATTTAGTATTTATCAATGCATCTTGTCTAAGGGAATCAAGCGATTATAATGCGTATACTGTCTTCCCTCCTGGAACACAATGAATTGTGGCATGAAGTCTGCAAGTGGCAGTTACACAATATAGTTCAAGAGATATTTTACCATATGTATTGCAGGGTTATGAATTTCCCTCATTAAAGCATATTTTGGTATGAGCAAACACATACAACTACAGAACCATTCCTTGAAATCCTCTTGTAGGGTAAAAAAGATAATCATATATTTATTCAGCATTTTAAATGATTTAGAAACAACAGGGGCCATCAAACTGGACTGTGAACATTTATGTAATGGTAAATAAAGGGGAGCTGGAATAAACATGTGTATTGTTTAATTTAATTTTTTTATAAAAGTCATCAGGAAATAGGGAAGTGATTCTTAAAGTTACAGCAATTTAAAATGTTCAGGCTAGTGCTTGCATTCTATTGCTAAAGATATATCAGATATATCTGGAAATATGATGGTCATATTAAATATAAGACATGTGCGGCTGCAAAAAAAATTTCATTTTGGTTTCGAATTTTTCGTTAATCCAATTTGATCCAAATTTTCGCTTATTTGGTTAGCGGTAGTATGTATGATCAAATTTTTGTTACAAACGTATTTTCATTGCAGTAAAATGACATTAGACAAAAGAAAAAAATAATTACCTTTTTTTTTTACAGAAGAGAAGAAAAAAGTGTGAGGTTCCCCCCCCCATAGATACCAGACCCTTTAGGTCTAGTAGCAATGTTAGGAGGGACCTTACAATGTAATAAAAAAGCATGGGGTCCCCCCCAAAAGTCATACCAGACCTTCTAGGTCTGGTAGGGTTTTATGGGGGGACCCCAACGCCAAAAATACAGAAAAAAATGTGGGGTCCCCTTCAATTCCAAACCAGACCCTTGGAAAGGGGGGGGGGCAGCAAGTGCCCCCTCTCTCTGCTCCACAACAGGACACATGTCCTCAACATGGGGGGGTGCTTTGTCGGTGGTGGGACCCCCGGAAAAGCACCTTGTCCCCATGTCGATGAGGACAAGGGCCTCTCCCCCACAACCCTGACCCGGTGGTTTTGGGGGTCTGCTGACAGGGGGGTTTATTTGCATCTCGGTATCACCTTTCATAATTCTGATTTTTTTTTTTTAAAGTTGATGCTTAACACAATAAAACTTAATTCAGGAAAGAAACTCGGATTCGTATGAATTCATTATATTTGTCATACGGTGTTCTGTGTAATATGCAGCCACTGTAGCTGCTTGCCGCCCTCTCTGGACATAATAGACACATATGCAATAGCTATTGCGCAACACTCAGCCGCCATCAGCTTCCGGACACGCCCCCCCTCCGTCATTCGGTCAGCTGTTCATCCACAAGTACATCACCTATATATTTAGACCAAGTACTAATCTGGTACTAAACCTCTGTCAGATAACCCCCTTCCCCCGCTTGCACTATAACACCATGCTAAGAGCAGAGATTCAAATGAACGAAACAGCACTAGTGAGTTAGAGCATGTAGAAAGTGTAAAAACATGACACAAGCATGCTTTGACAGACTACATGCTGGGAGGGTTTCAACCCATGAAAGAAGCTACATAATGACACTCCTGCTACAACCCAGGTACCAAATCCCAAACGTACTCACAGATAGCTAGACCACCCCCAACAAAACCTAACAATGCCAAATGTGGAGCATTCAAAGCATGGAAGAGAGGCATGATCCGAACGGATGGAGTCCATAGTCTTCTTGGATAAAGGCCGGGCCAACGAAACCACCTAGCCGACATGGCAGTGAGGCAGCTGGAAACACTCAGATTCCATGGCTTCCTGTTGTGGAGCTACCGGGCTGCTGAAGAGAGGATGCCAAAATGAATGAATGAGGAAGCGGAAGTGATTGAAAGGGGCCATCGAAAACAGGCAGAAAGGTGGTAAATAGAGGGCCCCTGCTGATCCTTTCGTTACTCCTGAGCCTACCACTGGAATGTGCATGTCAGGTCAAGCTCCCTTACCCCAACGCTATGGGGGCGACCCCAATCATTGCCGTGGATTCCTGAACCAGGAAGGAAGCTATTTTGAATTGGTTCCACAGGCATTTCTTGGTGACAGGGCAAAGGTCGGGTTTTGTATTCTTCCTGACGGATTAAGCATTAGCCTGGGCTAATCCACTTTGGGAGAACGATAAGCCCAATAATTTACAACTACACGGAATTTGTGGCCTCCTTCAGATGGGTATTTAATGTGCCAGCTCGATCCCTATCTGCCGCTTAGCAGCTTATGTCCATCTGGCAGGGTATGAGAAATGTAGCCGAGTATGCAATAGAGTTCAGTACCCTAGCAGCAGAGGTAGGCTGGAATAATGAGGCACTGGTGGCAGCCTTCTTCCACGGGCTCTCCGATAACATCAAGGATGAAGTGGCTGCTAAGCAATTGCCTAGCGATCTGGAGGAGCTGGTGTCATTCCTCATTGACGCCAGACTCATTGACGTGAGAGGACCTCGTTTAAGGAGCGCCTACATAGGCCTCTTAATAGGTTGGCTCCCTCATTTTCCTCCCTTCCCACACCTTCTCCATCCTCACTGTCCAGTGAGTTGTCTACTGGAGGTATTGAACCCATGCAACTAGGAGTTACCCGTTTGTTAGTCCTCCATCCTACCAGGTCGGGGAGAAGGTTTGGCTATCCTCACAATTTGCTCCTCCCACCAACAAGCTGGCTCCGTTTCGTTGGACCATCTCATATCCTTTGCAAGATCAATCCAGTAGTCTATGCTCTAGACCTCCCTAGGTCCATGCGCATTTCCAATATTTTTCATGTCTCACTCCTTAAGCCACTGATCTGTAATTGCTTCACTTCTTCTGCTGCCTGTCATAGTCAATGACTATGAGGGGTATGTTATTTACAGTATAATTGATTCCCTTGTGTTCATGGGTATCTGGTTCATTGCAAAAGCTATGGTCCAGGGGAAACGCTCTTGGGTGACATCTGACGATGTTCACGCCCCGCCCTGTTGCGCTCTTTCCATGCTAGTTTTCCAGCTGAAACAGGTCCCTCTCCGCAGGGGCTCCACCCTGACTTAACTGGTTTGCAGCATTCTGACTTGGCTGCCATTCCACCCACCTATGGTTCCTCCTTTGTCTGTGCAGACTGTGAAATATTGCTCACTACTCCCAGGCTCCCTCTTATGGCCAAACAGGGAGCATCATCTGAGAGAGCCAGATGGGAGTTTCCTGTCTTTGAGTGAAGATGTCATCCCACTCACTATTTAAACTGCTCAGTCCAGTCTGACCTTGCCCTGTGGTTTTACCTGCTAGTGCATTCCTGGTGCTCTGTGTATTCTGATTCCGTGTATGACCTGATCCTGGCTGACGTTCTCCTCTGGTTCCTGCTCCTGGCTTGTTCCTGACAATGCTGAACTCCATGTTCCTAACCTGGCTTGTATGACTACCCACTCCGGCTCCTGACCTTGGCTTGTTCCGTTTATGATTTTTGCTTGTTCCTGTTGACACTTTTTTTAATACAGTATATTTAACTAGCACCTTATGCTTTGTGCTCTGACAAATACACAGTAACACACTACCATGTGTTGTGGGGCACTGCATCAGAAAAAATCCTGCAAAATCTTTTTTTTTTGTCCATTCTCGTGCTTTGGCAAAAGGCAAATTAATGTAAGGTTAACAGATTTTTCCGAATTAAATCTGGGGACACTCCACTGACTACGGCCACTTCTTAAACAAACCCATAAAGTCATGTCCAAATTTAGCCACCCCCACAGTCACACCCATATTTTAGCCACAACCACATGTAGCCAATCCCAGATGATGTCACAAACACATTTAGCCACTGCCCCCAAATCACACTCAATTTATAAAGACAAAATAAAAAGATTTCAAATAATAGGCACCAAGATATGCATATTTTCTCCAGAAATAATACATTTATCTTGTAGAGCAGAATAATGCACATAAAATGTAATGACAAGCCTCGTTTTGACAGAAAACATTTAGCAAACATTGAAAATCAAGTCCGTATTGAACAGTAGGATATTTTCAATGGTAGGCAAATCTCTAAGACAAACTTTCAAAACTACAATCTGAACTTTGACATCAAGGTAGAGCAGTGTATCACAACATCTCTCAGTCTATAAATTTCCATGGAACAAACATTATGTACAATGAACCAATGCACATTGCAATATACTATATACAATATAAATAATAATATACAAATACTTCAAAAGAATTAGAATTGTTCTGACCACGAGTCCTGGATTCACATAGTAAATTGCAAAATAGTTGTAAAAAGTGAAAGAGCAAGGGAGTATGCATGTTTGTTTGCTCAGTTAGGTACAAGTGTCAGTGCCATATACATTTCCAAGTTAGTATACAACTGAACACCTCCTCCCACAGGAACAGGGAACACAACTGTCAGAACTATTGGGCCGAAAGGAATCAATTTCAAAGGCCTAAACATGTTATTTTACAGATGTGTCTATGGGCATACTGGTGGCCATTTTGTCTATGTGCTAAAAGGTGAATATAAGTTAATTCTTCTCTTGGACAGAGACTTTCACAGAGAAGTTAGGAATGTTAGTATAAACATTCTTCAGATCGTAAATTGTGGGGGTCTCAGACGCATATCAGTTAAAGATAGTGCCAGCCTGGTTAGGGCTTGATTGATGAGTTTCTTGCCTCCCCACAAGAGATTGGAATTTCTAAAGAGTTTTTTTCCCCTTTTCTTTGCTCAATGAATAGAAGAAAGGGGCTTATTTAAAAGTTCCTTATGAGACATTACTATACATTGTGGGGATAATAATTAACAATAATGTTATCATATTATTATATTATATGCGGCATCTATATGCCTACTTAATTGACTGATTTTAAGTAAAATTTTATACATGTACTTTTATATATCCAAACTATATTCATTATATATTGTTTGAGTGTACCCATTGAAATATATTAGTGTGTATTATGAATAAGGGGGGTTTTATATTTAAGTGCAAAGAATTAGGTGATACATGCCTATGTATATTCTTTTCTTATAAGGTATGAAAAACCTCGGTCTTAAAACTTCTTACCTCACTTTTAAGGAATTGAGGAAGAATGTTAATTGCTTTCGAATAGATTGTTTCAAAGTTGTAAATCGAAGAAGTAGACCTAAAGTCTGACAGTGTGTAATCAACTATTGTCAAAATTTTATATTCATGGTTCTGTCCAAGGACTGAGGTTAAAGGTGATATCACTGCCTTATCTGTAGAAATTAGTGAAATTAAATGAAATGCTCCCAATTTTTATATAGAACAATAGTGCCCCCTGGTGGTGATTGTGAGGGAAAGGTCTAGGTCAAAAAGGGCATGATTGACGTTATGCTACACGTCAATCATCACGTGAAGACTAAACCAAGCCCACTTCACAGGGGCGATATAGAGAGGGGACCAGGAGCCCAAGAAAAAAAAATCCAAATTCCAGAGCCAGGTCGAACATCAAGGCAGTAAGCAAATACATTCCAGGGTATAGGTCGAAGGCTGATTACTACTTAAACCGGCGCGCGCAGTGTGCAGCTTCTGAGAAGATACGCTATTAGCATAGCGATGAAGCCGGCTGCGCATTTTGCATCACTCCCGCTACACTAATAGCGTATCTTCTTAGAAGCTGCGCGCGCCGGTTTAAGTAGTAACCAGCACACGCTGTATGCAACTTCTAACAGCGTGGGAGACGGGAGGCTGCACTTGTTGGATCCAGGAATCAGGTGAGTAGTATTAAAAAAAAAAAGTTTAAGGTTGGGAGGGGGTAAATGTCACGGAAACTGTTTGCTCACACCCAGACTTTTGGTCTGTTGAACCTAACATTATTAGACAGACCATAAAAGAGAGGTTATCAGTTGATGAAAGTGACGTCAGTGTCCCCTCAGAGGAAGAAGAACATGGCTTTACTAGGGAACGTTCTCTTCCTAAATGAAAACTCATCTCACCTCATAGGCACTCCAAAAGTAAGTCCCATAAGAGTGAGAGGAGAGTCTATCAGCCTGTGTTGGATACAACAAAAGTCATTAAGTTTTTAAAAGAAACTGTGGGTCTATTTACTAAGAAAGGATCGCCTTCTATAATTAATCATTTAGAAACTTATGAGGAGGCGATGATGACCCTAAACTTAAGAAGTGACAAACAGAAAATTGAATTCATTTCATGGGTATTTGAGCCAAAGCATAGGTACTTCTTTACCTCCCTACGTGATATGGGTATAAATACCTGGGCTGAGGTCGTTGCAGAATTGAAGACAGAATTTGGTCCCTATCGGTCAGCTACTGCTGCCAGGAGAGCCATTTTTACTTTGAAATGTCGGCCGAATCAGAGTCCCAGGGAATTTTTGTCAGTTCTCAAGAATGCCTATAGCCTGGTTGAGAAAGATCCCAATTTTGAGACCCACGAATTCATCCAACTGTTTTATGATGCGTTGCCAAATAAAATAAAAATTTAGTCTTGCCCGGGATTACCATCCCAGGAAAACTCTGGATTGGCTACTAACAGAGAGTACCGCCCTTTACGCTGTTTTACAAAATAGCGATGAATCCCAGGATAGGAGATTTAGGAAGCCAGCTGACGAGATAGCTGAGACTCATTTTAAAAGGGATCAGGGACAGTTTGAAGCCCCAAAAAGGAGTTATGCTGAAGTGGTTAAGAACCCCAGTACTCCTAAATTGAACAAGGCCAAACCCAATCCAGATAATAAGGTACCAAGTGTTGATGAAGACCCCGATGAAAAGCATAATTATTTAAAAAGGCAGTTCCCTCCTTTCAGGAGATATCAGAGAGGCTATTTCAGGAAGTTCCAGCATGGCCCAGATAAAGTCCAAAATGGTTCTGAATCAGAAGGTTCTGGTAAATCGCAGGCTTCTAATTCCAAAAACCCACCTCCCAAGGGTCCTTGGAAAAATAGAAGCAATTTATATGATCGAATGGACCAAATGCAGAACCAATTTGGTGCTTTGGCAGAACAGCTGGAAAAGATATCCAACGTCCTCTCTGCAAAATCTAAAAATCCTTTTTTAGGGGAGGTTACTCCGGGCGAAAGCCCTCCACAATAACAAATGGGGATAAACAGGTTAAAGTGTCCAATGATGCAAATACCAATGATTTACCAAGATGCGAAAGAGAGCAAAGCATCCCAAGTGTCTGTTTGCCTGAAAAGAATTTAACCCTTCCAATGCCAAATGGCAGGGAGGAGGGGCGACATGCTTGTGATTTTATCTTGCAGCCCACCGAGTCTTCAGCCGTGCAAAGCCTGACAGGCACTCTTGCCTGTGAAGAGCAAGGAGGGAGGCCACGGGTCAAAACACACCGAGAGCAAATAAGCAACTTCGCTTGTCATCCAAAATATCTCTGTACCTTACATGAGATAGAACACAGGTACTTCATTGATGTGGAATTGCATAAGAATTTACCAAAAATAATGGCTTTATTGGACACAGGTAGCCAAGTCACCATTTTATCTCAAAAGTATTTTCAACAAATCCAGGATTTATCTTCTGAGAAGTACAAGCTGAAAAATTTCACAGCTAACCTTGTAAGTGTTTCAGGCACTGCCCTTAAGGTCATAGGAAAAGCCTGGCTGAACTTCAACTTGGGGAATAAAATAATTTGCCACCCCGCACTTATAGTTGATTTGCCCTATGATCGCTTAATTATTGGCATAGATCTCCTTAAGAGATTAAATCCTATTGTTGATTTTATCAATAAGGTTATCTGGTCCCAAGTGACAGTGCCTATTAACTATGAGCATTCTCAATCCTATCACAGTCGGCGTAACTGCCATGTGATAGAGGAACGGCCGGACTCTATTGAGATCCATTTCAGGAATAGCCAAGTTCCAGACGTCTCCTTCTTACAGGCAACACCGACCTCCACCGTAGGTGGACAGGAGGATAACACCATATGTGTGTCCCTTGAAAGAGTTAACAGATGTTTGCTTGGAAGGTGATGTTCTCACCATTCACCTCCATCCAGAAAATACTGACTCTACTGGGTTCAGTGATCATGCGCAATTCCTAGCAGGGATTGATTGAAAAGGTGAATGATGATGTGTTCTTTCCCTTACAGGTTAATGACCTGGGGAGAATTAAAAGGGCTAAACTGGATTTACACCAGGAGAACAGTTACATTAGTAGGGACCTACTAAAACAAATAGCCAATCCTAAAGTAATTAGGTATCCAAACCCTCAGGATAACTGGGTCCATGATTTGGATGATGACTCAAACAGTCATAATATAATTGCTAAATGCATGTTGTCCATTTCTATTGGGGGTAAATCAGCCACTCATTTATTCCTGGTACTCAATGAGCCACGGTGTCATATTTACATTGGCAACGATATATTACATCGCTTTGCTATACATGTAGATTTGGTGAATTCCACATTGTGGACTAGATTAAAAGGTAATCCATGTAGTTTCATCAGCGAACATGAAGCCCTCAAATCATCACAGATACTGCCATATGCAGTAAGCGTATTAGTACCACAAAATGTTATCATCCCTCCAGGTACTAATAATTTCCTCTTACCCATACAGGTATCAAAAGGCCAAACATTAAGGAATCCTGATGCATTAATATGCCTCTCAGACAGTATGCAACAATTAGGGATTTCAGTAAATCCTACACCCATGGTTAACATACACCCATTCAAAATCCAAATAATTGTTAATAACAGTATGCCAAATGAAGTCCAATTGTCTAAAGACACTGTTATTGGTTTGGCATTAGACTCAGATTATTATACTTTTGGGTTTCAAAATGTAATTATTGGCCTAATACCTGAATCATATCTCACCGAGGAGCAAATGGTTGAACAGACATTTTATTCTTCTCCTGAAGGATTGTTCACCATTAACTCAGTTTATCCTTTTAGTCCTGAAGAAGGTACCTGCAAGGTAGAGGAATCTTCCCTCACCTTTGATCATACACTTAATGAGCAGGAAGCCGAGGAATATCGTGAGTGTACCGAAAAGGGTAGAAAGTCGAATCATGACCTTACTGACAGGATTGAGGAAGCCTATGAAATAGGTCAACCTGAAGTTTTTCCAGGATTTGTGGAAATGGTCCAGCAGCAAATATCTTTAGCCGATCGATGTTCTAGTGACCTAGAGCGCCAACAATTGAAAGAAGTCCTACTGGAGTTCAAGGATATCTTTGCTAGAGATTCCTATGATTGTGGTCTAACAGACATACACATTGCAAGGATCCAGACTGATCGAAAAAGGCACCTCCTGTTTATATCAAGCAATATCGTCTTCCACTAGCATGTTACGATTCGCTAGCGTTTATGTGCTGATCTTAGACAGCTCAATAAACGTGTACACATGTCCGGCTGGCCCGTGCCATATATTGACCAATGTTTGGTACAAATGCAAGGCGCCAGGATCTTTACCACATTGGATTGTGCTCAAGGGTAGTGGACCATCAAGGTAAGTCCTGAAGACCAATATAAATTGGCATTTACATTTGGTAAGGAGCAGTACACCTGGACCAGAATGCCATTTGGTTATATAAACTCAGGTCACAAATTTGCTGTGTTCTTGAGCACACAAGGCTATGCCTGATGCAACTGAAAGAGGAAATTTAACATACGTGGATGATATTTTGTTGAAAAGTACCTCATTTGAAAAACATGTCCAAGAGATTAGGCATGTGCTTAATCAGTTGAGAGAGGCAGGTGTTAAAATCTCTTTACAGAAAGCCCAATGGTGTCGTACCAAGGTCAACTTCTTGGGACATGAGGTTACTTCAGAAGGCCTCAATCTCCAAAAGAAGAAAGTGGAGGCTGTGATGAAGTCTAAGACACCCACCAATGTCAGTGAACTGAGGTCATTTTTGGGTATGATGAATTATTCACGTAAGTTTATTGATAATTATGCGGAAATTAGTAAACCATTGTTGACATTGTTAAAGAAGGATGTGCCATGGATGTGGGGTGAGGATCAGGAACAAGCCATGAATGAGCTTAAAAGAAAACTCACCCAAGCCCCATGCCTAACCTATCCAGAGGGGGGTAAACCCTTTTATCTGGAGACAGGTTTTACAAACCTCAGTATCAATGCGGTACTGTGTCAAAAACAAGACAAATTAAATAAAGTTATTTCTTATGCAAGTAAATCCCTGTCACCTGTAGAGGTAAAATTTAACGACTGTGATAAAGCTTTATTGGCCACAGTCTGGGCCCTTCAAAACTTTAGAAGTTACATTCAGGGTGAGAAAATCATAATTGAAACGGCCCACCAACCGCTACAGTATTTGCAAAGTGACAAAATCAGGGATGGTAATTTGTCCAACAGCAGAATAACTGCTTGGACGTTATCCTTACAAGGATGGCCATTGGAAGTCCGGTACAAACAAAATAAAAAGAGTCCAGTAGCTCAAGGACTTGCCGAACTTCATGATTGTGCAGCTCCTTCTCCTACAGAAGAGCTATTAGATGATTTCGTAGAGGAACAAATCTCTTCCCCTTACAAAGCATATGATGAGGAGTACTGTCCTCTACTCCCCTGAATATACATTGATGGTTGTGCTTATCACACCACCGTAGGGGATGAGAGAAAACTAGTGGCTGGTATTGGAATCACTGGGACAAGTGAATTCCCAGATGTATCAGTAGGATACAATATGGGCGCTAAAAGTAGCCAAGTGTGTACGGTGCCCATCTAGCTCCTGATTAGGGAATTCCCTGACCGGGTGGTTCCCTGTGCCTCCTTCCTGGTTCTCTTTACCGGTAATCTCCGGCCTTGAACCCTTGTATAGTGTACCGGCTGGTACACTAACCAGCACTTCCCTTTCAACCTTCCTCTCCACTGCGCCCTCATCCCTTCCTTTCCTCCTCTCCTTCTCATCCCTCCCATCCCCACCCGCCCTTCTCCCTGATCCCTCTTTCCCACGTGTGTCTTGTTGTCTACCCTTCCCCCCCACGCTCCGCTGGCTCTCCCTGAATGTACAAGGCCTCAACTCCCCTCAGAAATGGACGAAAGCCTTTCGCTACCTACGCAGCCATCACATTGACATGGTATGCTTTCAAGAAACGCATTTCTCGTCCTCCAGTGCCCCCAAGTATTTTGATGCTTTCTTCCCATCCGTATATCAAGCCAATGCCTCCACGAGAACCCGCGGTGTCCTCATACCTTTCCGTAAAACTGCAAATTTTGTTTGCACTAAGCAGATAGCAGACCCAGAGGGGCGATACCATCTCTTGACGGGCAGACTGAATGATACTGATATCACGGTTCTCACCTATTATGCGCCTAATACCAACCCAATTCCTTTTCTCACTCACCTCTGCTCTTTGTTTATAACGCACGCGAAAGGTACCCTCTTCCTATGTGGGGACTCCAACCTGATTCTCCATGCTCAACTAGATAAATACCCCCCAGGTCCCATGACGCAAGTCCCCCACAGCCAATGCTTCCAACAATTGTTTCTCCAACATAACCTAGTGGATGTGTGCCGTGATCACCACCCCATAGGAAGAGACTACACCTTTTATTCCAATCCCCATCGTTCCCACTCCCGTATTGACCATGCCTTTCTCCAACGGCGCTCCCTTTCTCTAGCCTCCTCCTCTCACATCCTCCCTATACCCTGGTCGGATCATGATGCAGTGCTCATAGTATGCTCCTCCGTCCTAAGCACGCCCCCCTCGCCCTCTTGGTCCTTAAATGAATCGCTGTTCTCGCTATCCGACATACTCACGGAAGTCCGCATGCGTACCCTTGACTACTTTCAGCTTAACGAGGGATCGGTCCCCTCTGAATCGACCGTATGGGAAGCCTATAAGTCGGTCATACGTGGTCACCTGATTCAAATAGCGTCTAAACGGAAACGAGATCGCAACCAGAGCATCCAGAGTCTCGAGACAGAATTGGACCAGAGGTCGAGGGCCTTTAAGTCCAATCCCATGACCGCTAACCGTACATTACTAGCGTCAACGCGGGCTGCACTTGACCTTTGCCTCACGGACAGGGCCGAACACTCCCTGCGCTGGACGAAACAGAAGTACTACACGAAGGGCAACAAACCCGACTGTATGCTAGCCAAGCGCCTGCGGACGTTTGATAGTGTCCCGACCCCATCTCCCTCCGCACCAGGCTGACCACCCACACCAGTGACCCCACAAAAATCTGAATTTCGCCATCATCTCTCCAAGATTTACTCAACCCCTTCCGCCTCCTCCCTCGATACTATCCGTGAATTTCTCTCCCGAATTACCCTCCCAGATATCCCACAAACCGGTAGGGACCTCATGGAGTCGGAAATCTCTGCCATAGAAGTCCAACAAGCCATTAAGGCCTTCAAAACGGGTAAACGTCCGGGCCCAGATGGATTCCCCGTCCTTTTCTATAAAAAATTATCAGAAGAATTATCCCCCCACTTAGCCTCCCTCTTTAATGGTCTCCTAAAGGGTGACTCCATGTCCCCACACATGCTCACAGTGAACGTCGTAATGATACCCAAGCCAGATAGAGATCCCCACTCCTGGACCAATTACCGCCCCATTTCCTTAATAAATGTAGACGTTAAAATCCTTTCTAAAATTCTCACCTCCCGCCTTAACCAATTTCTAGGGTCCCTGATCAAAAAAGACCAGGTCGGCTTCATGCCATCCAGACAGGCCGGGGGCGGGGTCCGGCGGGCCCTCCATCTGATGCACTTAGCCAAGTTACGCTCCAGGGAGATGATGTTGCTGTCCTTGGATATTTCCAAGGCCTTCGACATGCTCTCTTGGCCGTATCTCTTTGAAGTTCTCCGTTACTGGGGCTTTGGTTCCCACTTTATCTCCTGGGTCACGGCCCTCTATGCCTCACCCCAGGCCAAGCTTAAGTACTGTGGCTTTGAATCATCCCTGTTCCCGATAGCGTGCGGCACCCGCCAAGGTTGTCCCCTATCGCCCATCCTTTTTGCCCTTGCCCTCGAACCATTGGCAGAATACATTAGAACCAACCCCGATATCCAGGGCCTTGAGGCGGCGGGCACTCACCACAAAATATCCCTCTTCGCTGATGATGTCCTCCTGTTCTTGACTAATCCCTTCCTCTCCCTCCCAAATCTCCTTAAAGCACTCTCAGACTTCGCACTCATCTCGGACCTAAGGGTCAACCAATCCAAATCCCAAGCTCTTGATGTCTCCTTGACGCCCGCAACGCTAGCCACACTCAAGCTCTCCTTCCCGTTTACCTGGACTCCCTCTCTAAAATACTTTGGCATCCGCCTGACCCCGACCTATGAAACTCTATACGAAGCCAACATTCCCCCCCTCCTGAAATTCCTCACTAATTTGCTGGTCTCCTGGCAGAGATTTCCCATCTCATGGATAGCGAGGATCCATGCAGTGAAGATGACCTTCCTGCCTAAGTTGCTCTACGTGTTCCAAACCCTGCTGATCCCCATCCCTGGCCATATCTTCCGCATTCTCCAACGCAGGATGCTCGTGTTCATCTGGGGCAACTCACGTCCCCGTATCAACCGAAAACTGCTATATCGCCCCAAGCTCCGTGGCGGTCTGGCAGTTACTGATCTTCGCGCGTACTATACGGCTGCCACCATTGCCCCCCTAGCCCTCTTACACTCAACAACCGAGCTCCCGCTTTGGGCGTGTTTGGACATGGTGGACTGTCATCCCCTGCCCCTCACGTCCCTGCTATGGCTATCCCAGACCGATCGCCCTACTACTCTCAGCCCAATCCTTAGACACTCCCTGAAGGTGTGGGACGGAGTTCGGTACTCCGGCAACCTGATGTCGCCTCATCTCCCTTTACTACCCTGGCTCAACTCTCCATTATTCCCCCCTGGTGTCAGTGACCCTCACTTGTTCGCTTGGTGGTCTCGCAATGATCTGACCACTGTACACTCCCTCATCTCTCTCTCAGGCGTGAAGTCGTTCCAACAGCTCCGTGCCAATAGATCCATCCCCCTTTGGGAATGGTTCCGCTACACCCAAATAAGCCACTTTATTAATTCGCTCCTGAAAAACACCTCAGCTCCGTCGAGAATGACCCTATTTGAGCACTGCTGCAACTCGAATCCGCACGCCCCTGGTGTCATTTCTTTGATCTACTCTTCTCTGCTGACCTCCACTTCTACCACCCTAGCCCCTTATCAGCGTCAGTGGCTTGAGGAACTGGGCAGATCCCTAACTCCTGAGGACTGGCAGCATACCTGGTCAGCGATGGCTCGTTGCTCCCGCAATGTACTCGCACTCGAGAACTCCTACAAAGTGATGTACCGTTGGTATTACACGCCTGCCCGTCTGGCAAAATACATTCCCTCCTACTCTCCGCACTGCTTCCGGGGCTGTGGCGCGCCGGGTACCATGATCCACATTTGGTGGACGTGCCCCTGGGCGGCACACCTCTGGAATCGGGTCTATGATTTACTCAACTCTCTTTTCCAACTCACCTTACCAAAGGAGCCGTGCGAGGCATTGCTGCTACAGCCAGTTCCGCAGTTGTCGCGTTACCAGAAACACCTTGTGTCCCACATCTTTGTCGCCACCAAAATGACAATCGCCAGAGTGTGGAAAACCCCGACTCTGATCTTCAGGGAAGTAAAAAATCGCATAGATGATATACTGGTCAACGAGAAACTGACGGCGGTTCCTACTGATTTGGCAACCTTGGATCGATTACTCTAAACCACCATCCTTCGATCCTCAGCTTCTTTCCATTTAGAGGCTCTGTACTTCCTCTGCACGGCCTCTCCCTCCTTCTCTACTTCCATGCCCTCTTTCTTTAACCCCCCTGTTGCTCTCCCTACACTGATCTGTGCTGTTTGATGGCCCCCGTACCATCTGAACCGGATGTCTCGGTGTAGGGGACCGTCCACCTCATTGATCTCGACTCAATGATACCCAGAGTCCGGACCTGATCAGCCCCCCCTATGATGCTCCTCTTCATGTCATTTTAGGTCTTACTCACTAAAACTGAACAGCACTGCCCCCTTTATACACCCAAAATGGTCTTTGACACTTGTTCCATTGATTTGTTTTACAGTCTGCAGGGCTCTGCACAATGTTGTGGCTGTATACTTTCAATTTGTGATCCTTGTTGCGGGGCTTGCACGCCCTATTTCTGTTCTGTTATTTTTGTAACTTTTATGTGAAAACAAAAAAAACAAATAGAACCTTTGTGAAAGAAAAAGTAGCCAAGTGGCAGAATTAGCCGCTGTATACAAGACTGTTCAAATTGCTCTAGAGCATAATATTACTGAATTTGTTATAGTCACAGATTCCAATTATGTACGGAACAGTTTTGTCGAGTATCTGCCTACTTGGAAAAGGAATAATATGTTACGGTCCAATAACAAACCTGTGAAACATGCCAAATTGTTTGGTGCAATAGATGAGTTAGTCAAAAGTAATGATCTAACCATTTATTGGAAGAAAACTAAAGGTCATTCTAAAACCCAGAACATGGACAAGGAAGGTAATGATCTAGCTGACAAGCTTGCCAAACAAGGTGCCATAAATGGAGAAAGTGTGGACATAGATCATCTACTAGGAATGATACCCATTGAAGCTGTCACTAGACACCAAGCTAAGGTACAGACCACCAAAAATGTGGCTCAATGGAGTCAAGAGTCAACGAGTGAGGATCTAATTAAAAGCCAGAAGGAAGATCCTATACTTGGGATCTTCTATAAACACATTGAAGATCCTAGTAACAATCCCATATTGGAAGAGGATTATGCCCAAAAAGAAGACCTCCGATTACTAGTGAAAACCAAATCTCAATTTAGTATGCGAGATGGTTTATTAATGAGATCTTCAAAGAATGAGATTTAACAGTGGGTAGTTCCCACTAAATTTAGAGGCCTAATGTTACAACATGCTCATGATGCACCTACAGCAGGTCACCGTGGTGAGAAGATTACCTATGAATTGCTACGTGATTATGCTTATTGGCCTCACATGTTGAAAGATGTCCAAACCTACTGTCAAGGTTGTCTGGTTTGTGCTCAGTTCCAACCTCAAGGTCCTACACATCGTGCCCCACTTCAGAGGAAGGGTTTCTCATTGCCATGGTCCGATATACAAGTTGACTTTATAGGTCCTGTCACAAGGTCATCCAGAGGAAACAAATACATGTTAATGGTTACTTGTGTTTTTACCAAGTGGGTAGAGTGTTTGCCGGCTCATAATAACACAGCCGAAACATGCGCCACTTTGCTTATTAACCATGTATTTTCCAGATACGGACTGCCATTAAGAATTGATACTGATCGCGGATCGCATTTCATAAGTGAGGTAATGTCTAAGATGTGGAAGATCTTGGGTGTAAAACGGATATTACACATTGCTTATCGTCCAGCGTCAAGTGGATCAGTAGAGCGCTATAACCAGTCAATTGTTAACATCCTTAAGAAATTCGTTAAGGAATCAAATATAAAATGATTGACAGTCCAATCCAGGTCAATGATTCGCAAAGACGATGATGACTACCAAAGACGCGGAGATCGTCTGGATGATCTGATCCTTGATGTCCAGTTCAAGACGGAACCCGTGTATCAAACCAGGTCCCTCAACTGGAAGTCATGCTGCAGGATAATTCAGGATTCCTACTGACGGGAGAATATATCCTAGGAGATCCTTGCGAGTTCAGATCCAAAGATATCCAGCGAAAGAAAATTCTACATCCAATTTTTAACTGGGAAAGGCATGGATGTTATTTTGTCCATGTGAAGACAAAGTTTTCATATCCGGAGACCATTGATGAGTCCAATGATGTTCTGAAATGAACAATAAGTTTCATCAAGTGTCCTAACTGCAAGCTTTGTTTTGATTGTGTTTGCTATACCCACTTTGGCTATTCAAGCCAAAGCCTTGTTCATAAAAACATTATGAGCCAGGGGGGGAAATTCAACGGAAACCTTTGAGTTTTATCCAGAAAAAAAAAAAAAAAAGGAGGCCACATCTTTTGGCGAATATGACATTTCTCCTGAACCTTTTGCCAGATATGTCTATGGTTGTGCACCTGAATACCTGTGAAGAAGAGGGGGGATTTGTCAGATTATTGGGCCAAAAGGAATCAATTTCACAGGCCTAAACATGTTATTTTACAGATGTGTCTATGGGCATACTGGTGGCCATTTTGTCTATGTGCTAAAAGGTGAATATAAGTTCATTCTTCTCTTGGACAGAGACTTTCACAGAGAAGTTAGGAATGTTAGTATAAACATTCTTCAGATCGTAAATTGTGGGGGTCTCAGGCGCATATCAGTTAAAGATAGTGCCAGCCTGGTTAGGGCTTGATTGATGACTTTCTTGCCTCCCTACAAGAGATTGGAATTTCTAAAGAGTTTTTTTCCCCTTTTCTTTGCTCAATGAATAGAAGAAAGGGGCTTATTTAAAAGTTCCTTATAAGACATTACTATTCATTGTGGGGATAATAATTAACAATAATGTTATCATATTATTATATTATATGCAGCATCTATATGCCTACTTAATTGACTGATTTTAAGTAAAATTTTATACATGTACTTTTATATATCCAAACTATATTCATTATATATTGTTTGAGTGTACCCACTGAAATATATTAGTGTGTATTATGAATAAGGGGGGATTTATATTTAAGTGCAAAGAATTAGGTGATACATGCCTATGTATATTCTTTTCTTATAAGGTATGAAAAACCACGGTCTTAAAACTTCTTACCTCACTTTTAAGGAATTGAGAAAGAATGTTAATTGCTTTCGAATAGATTGTTTCAAAGTTGTAAATCGAAGAAGTAGACCTAAAGTCTGACAGTGTGTAATCAAGTATTGTCAAAATGTTATATACATGGTTCTGTCCAAGGACTGAGGTTAAAGGTGATATCACTGCCTTATCTGTAGAAATTAGTGAAATTAAATGAAATGCTCCCAATTTTTATATAGAACAATAGTGGCCCCTGGTGGTGATTGTGAGGGAAAGGTCTAGGTCAAAAAGGGCATGATTGACGTTATGCTACACGTCAATCATCACGTGGAAGACTAAACCAAGCCCACTTCACAGGGGGGATATAGAGAGGGGACCAGGAGCCCAAGAAAAAAAAATCCAAATTCCAGAGCCAGGTCGAACATCAAGGCAGTAAGCAAATACATTCCAGGGTATAGGTCGGAGGCTGAGGACGGCTGTCCAAGGAAACTGAACTAAAGAGAACCTGACTATCCCTGGTTGCTGAGCATTGACTGCTGACTTCTTTCAAAACAACTAAAATTTAATTGCTGGTAAAGTATACTTTATATCTGTATATTAGGCAATTCATTAGCCACATATATATATATTTGGGTAAACCATTGAGTTCTTGTAGAATCTAAATTGATTTGAGATAATTTTTAACTGCAGTAAAAATTGTGTCTTTCAATTTGGGGAGATAAATATATACTTTTGTTATATACATTTGTATAATCTCCAGGAAACTGATTTCAGTTTCTAGTCAATGGTCTAGTCTGATATATATTGAATTAAACTCGTGGTAATTTTTCTATACTTTGACTGGTCTGGGCTTATTGCCAGCCCTGTGCATGATGGGATAAATATCGCCCATGCGCTGTTAAAAGTTTGAGGTTGTGAATATCTGTGGTGGGAGAAGTCACATGTCAATTCTGAGCCTTTTGTTTTCTTATTCTGTGAGATACTGAAAAGACACCCATTACATTTAAAAAGTCGTTTTATCTTGGTTACATTTATATTTGGAACAATATCCAGTAGTTAAATTTTTATGCATTACCTGTGATATCAAATTAATTGTATTATCTGATCCATATTCTTTGTTTGTTACCAATTATATTTTATTTTATTCTGCACTGATTTTTAATTAATAAATATATATATTTTGTATACATTTGTATTCCTCTTGTCTTCAAAGTCAGCGCAAATGAAAGAACTCGTGTAAATTTAGATTTATGGAAATACATTGGTAATCTCCTTAATTATAGATTCTAATTTGTTTCCATAAACATAAGACTGTATATCAGAGCAGTATAAACATTCTGACACAACAAACTTCCAAAAGCCGTCTTTCTGTCGAATTGAGATAGGCACCTCCTCCCACTGGAACAGAAAACTCGTCAAACTTTTAAAAGTCATCCTTCTGTGAAATTGGTCAGTATTAGACATGAACCAAAGGAAGCAATCCTAAGTTTTAAAAAATACAACCGAAAAAAAACCCCCTGGGGCAGGAATCCTGCGGTCCTGGAAAGACTATTGAAAAGTCTAAATGATTTTCCCCAGTTATCTTATCCAGCACAAGCATGAGAGGATTAGTGAGGACTCTATTGTTGACTTTTCCTGTGTTTTTAGTTGGTTTTTTTTCTAAGCGTGGAATGGGCAAATTGCAACCACAATGCACATGGGTCAGGACTCCATTTTGTTTTAGAGAAGACCATTTTTGTTCTGAAAGGAAAGTTTGCTTCTCCTGCCCACAGTACCTGCAGAACCATTCTGTCCGAAGTGGTAAACAAATACTGAAGAGTTTGTCAGAAGCATTTTATTGTAAAGTTTGATCATGTGCTCCCTGTTCTGCAGGGAGGAGGTGCCTCGCAGAAGAATCTTTTTAACAGCTGAAATGATGAAATTGTCATCTTTCCTAGCAGTTATTCTTTCTATCAATTCACAAAGTGCAATAGAGGACTTTAGCTAACTGCTTTCTGTGTTTCAATTTTTTATATTGTATCGGGAAAGATAGGAGGAGTGAAATGGGAAAATTGAAACCACAACAAGGTACACGGGACAGAAAACCATATTTTGAGATAAGAAAGACATTTTTCTTCGGAAAGCAAAAATAATCAATGCTGCATACAATTCAATAATTCACTCCAGTGCTGGCAACAGAGACAGCCACCTTACATTATTGGAGCTCAACACCTATCTCCATTGTTGTCCTACAAAATCACAAAACTGTTTGAGTTGCTCGACTCTGATTGTGTACATATAGAAAACTACAAACACGTTTGTTACAACATGAATAAAGGAATCATGCCAACAGCTGTTTGTGCACAGTTGTGCAAAATGTATACTGGACAGCCCAACACCAACACATTTCTTTGAAGCTCAGCTCAGACATTAGAAATAACATTATTGGTTTATTTCTAATGTCTGAGGCACCAAAATTGGTATTGATATTATCAGCTGATGACCAACCACTTTGCCAGCAATTTTAAATTCACTTATCACTTTGAGGGTTTGAAATGGTAAAATGTCAGATGTCTCATCTTCAATTTGTAAAAAATCAACAAGCTTGGATTCAGTTGAAACCTAACAGCTGCTACCCTGACTTTTGAAAATAACATACCAAGCAAAAACAGGAAATAATTTCAGATGACGATGGTTGGATGCATCAATTAGAATAGTCAAATATGGAGTTGTAGCAAAGTCTGCCTAGATCCTCTATTGTCCATTTTGCAAGCACTTTTATAACTATGGCTTTACATTTTGTTCTTGAAAAATGAAATTTCTTTTTAAAAAACTTCTTAATTAAAGTGGATGAACAGTCCATGGGCTTGTAACTATGGTGATGTTTAACAGTATGAAAAGCAAATGTACCATCGTGCAGGGCTAAAGCGGAATCATTTTTGTTTGGTTCATACTTTTCAAAAAATGAATCCACTTTAGGACTGGTAGTTTGCGCATGCATTGAGCTCATGTGATTCTTGCATGCTATATGTTCTGTCACAGATGTCCTACCACCACTCGCAACTATGAATGATACCCACAAGTACAAATGTCCAAAGACCTGTAGCACACCTTACCGGACTTCCCATAGGAAAAAGTGGGTGCTCGCAGTGACTGCGGATAGGGCCGCATCAAGCAAAGATTATTGTGAAAAGATGTCACCAGCACTCCAATATGACAAACACGTCAAAGTTCAGTGAATCTTCGTTTTTATCTTTGAAGTCACTCAAAGTAGAATCAAGCACTTTCGGGGCCGCGCAGGGTCCCCTTCATCAGGCTTAAAGTGAACATGTTCACTTGTCATATTGGAGTGCTGGTGACATCTCTTCACAATAATATGAATGATACCTGACACTTATTACAGAAAACATCGGTTTGACTTTTGCCTGGTCTAATTAAGTGAAAGTTATTAAGAATAGATTCATTTAAAACACATTTCTGTTCACATTTCTGGTGGATTTGACATCACATATGCAATAAAACCAAAGCTACGATAAGGAAAATGTCCAGTAAACCTAGCTTGAATTGACAGTCCTGATTTCATTGCTCTGTAGGAGACAGGTGAAAAGTTGGAACAGGCCAGTTAGTGTGCAGAGAGAAGATGAAGCACAGAGAGAAGATGAAGCGCATAACTTGCTACAAAAGGACCCATAAGTCATATGAACAGAAAAAACACAATTACTTAAGTAAACTTAAATAGCAGTTTATATTACTAAAGTGTACAAGTCAAGATTTTAACTACTTGCTGACCAGGTGTTTACACCCCCTTCCTGGCCAGGCCATTTTTCCGAATTCAGCGCTGCGGTACTTTTACTGACATTTAGTCCGTCATGCAACCCTGTACTGAAATTAATTTTATACTTTTTTGGGGGGAGAGATAGAGCTTTCTTTTGGTGGTATATAATCACCACTGGGGTTTTTATTACTATATTAAGGAAAAATTATTGAACATTTTTTTTTTACATTGTTTTGGTAACATAAAAGGCGGGGTCACTTTGGGTAAATAGACACTAAACATGTCAAGCTTTAAAATTGTGCGCACCCGCGAAATCGCAAAAAACTACCATACCCAAAAGCTTTTACCGCTCATCAGTTTAGTGTTAGCAGTGATTGATGGCCCTAGAATTATTGTTGTCACTGGGACGTTTGCGGCGGTATGTAACATGTGCGGCGTAATGGGCGCAATTGTCGTTTTCGCACGTATGCGCACCAGAAAAAAATTGTGTTTTTTAATTCTTTTTCATGTGTGACTTAAACATTTTTTTTGCAACTTTCATTTTTTTTTCCTATTTTTTTTTTCACTTAACGTTATTGTTATTACATAGCGGGCTAAGAAATCCCCCTATGTGATAGCAAAGAGGATGCAATAGGTCCTCTTTATGGAGACATCAGGGGTCCCCAAGACCCCTGATGTCTATGAACTACCTACGGCCAGCGGGCGGAGCATGATGTCATGCATGTGCAGATGGCTGACTCTGCGCCATTTTGAGAGTTCTAGCTGTCAGCTCAGAGTAGTGTTCTGCGTTGGCGTGGAATGACAACCTGCACTGCGGAGGTGCGAAATTGAAATTTAAAAACAGGGACAAATCAAGATTCCAGGAGCACAGGGAGCTTAAAATGGGGACTGCCCACGGGGAACTAATGGTAACCTTACATTAACAGCAAAGGGTGAATGGGACCTAAAGAAGGAGTAAGGGAGCTAGACGGTTCTGCTGGTAGTGCCCACGCAGCAACATGCAGGGATATTGTGTTAGGTGAGCTTGTAGAACGCTTCCATAGTTCATGTAGTTCGGTAGACGATCACAGAAACTGACATAAATGCTTAGTCATTTTTCTCTGTGTACCAGGCCTTTCTGTCTGTGATGTTGATCCACTTGCCACTTTAGAATAAATCGATATTATTTCATTTAACTATGACATGTGCAATACAGTGCTCTCTGACCTTCATACATTACACAGGAGATAAGTCATTTCCAGTTATGAACATGAAATTGCTTTCACCTGACAGTTATTAAAATGTTTTCCCTTTCACTTTACAACAAGCTTCAAGTTAACACTCTGGCAATAATGATTTGCCATTTTCAACAAGCTGTGTAATATATACAGAATGGAAACAAACAGAAACAAAAAGAACACTGTACTTTAATGCCTTTCTACAGTGAATGGGTCAGGTAAACTGTTGGAAGAATGCTAGGTAGATGGCATCTGCTGAATTAAAGTTAACGTTTCACAAAATGCTTTTATTGCATTTTCAAATATACAAACATGAAAAAACCAGCAGATATCACAAAATGCATTATTTGCTGAGCAGTTACGGTAGATCCAATGAATCCTAATTTTTACTGTGTGGTCTGTTTGATATCACTGGTAGCTCTGCCAATGGTTTCAAGGTCTTATCAAATTTTCACTTATATTGAGTTTGGGTTACTATACAATACTGCATTGTGAGTTTTCTATTTGCACTGTTTATTAACCACTTGAAGTCCACGGTGTTAAACCCCCTTCCTGTCCAGGCCATTTTTCAGTATTCAGCACTGCAGTACTTTGACTGACATTTATTCCGTCATGCAATGCTGTACTGAATACCATTATACCATTTTTTGGGGACAGATAGAGCTTTCTTTTGGTGGAATTTAATCACCACTGGGGTTTGTATTTTTTACTATATTAAAGGAGAACTATGGGGTTAAGTCTTTTCCCCATAGTTCAGTAACATGTGTAGCGCAATTGTCCCTTTTGCGCGCTGGCGCAAACTGGCACGTTTTTACGTTTATATGTGCATAAACGTGGGGGGATTTTTAAAAAAAATTTAACTTTTTTTATATGTGACTTTTATTTTTTTTAACAGCTTCTTCTCTCTGGCTATACCAGCCAGAGGACTGACAGGTGAATGCAGAAGTGATGTATTACACATCACTTCCGCATTCACACTACGAAGGGAGATCAGCAAAGAGGAAGATGCTGAACTCCCTCCCATCTTCCTCCTGACACCCTCCTGAGCGGGTCCGCAGATGGGGTAGCGGATCCCGGGATTGAAGGTGATGGTGCAGGAGGGGGGCGGCGGTGGCACTCAAGGAGGGGGGACGCGCAGCCACAACATACATGCAATCGGCGGCTATAGAACACAGTTGTAAAAATATTTTAAAAGCATTATCATGTGCAATTTGAGTTTTATTTTTCCTTAGATACTTTTTAAGTATTTTTAAAGCTAGCTTTGGTAAATTGCATACTGCTTTTCTTTCTGCGGTGAGCCGGAAGACAAATTGGAGGTTTCCTCCTCTAGATGATGGTCCTTTTCACAGATGTTGCTCAGGTGGTGATAACACAGAACCTTCTACTTTGCATGCATTTTATTAGGTATTGAATTAACCAGGTGTGATACTTGCTTTATATGAACCTAAATTTGAAAAAAAAAAACCTTTCAGGAAGTGACATCTTTTGATTTAGTCACCACTACTAGAGTTGACTAGATGGGTTATTTTTACATGTTCTTTGGTCTATAGGCATATATGAATCTTAATGATAAGGATGCAAATGGACCTGTTAGTTAAAATGTATCAATTTTACCTTACAACAATGTATTTTTAGATATCATCTAATTCTATTGCACATAATATAATTATTTTATCTAGGCAGACTTTAATGCTCACAGAGAATAAACAATACAACCTGGAGTGCTGAAAAATAAGTTTTTGATTTTTTTTTGTAGGACTCAAAAGTTGAAGCGGACATTTACACACAATTTGTCAGAGCATTAAATATTCACAGTAACACGTCTTTTAAAAGCTGGTTCACTCCAAAGTTTGAGTTAGACAACTGAGTCTTAAGGCAGTCAGTGTTTGTCATGAATCAAATGTTTAAGTGTAAAACAAAAACTGACAGATATTTTGAAACTTATAAACTTAAACCATTTAACCCAAAACCTATTTGTTTCGCTTTAAAAACTGTAGTTCCACATTCTTGTTAATGCATGTCTGACTACACCAGAGTCTTCTATTTTATGATTTTACAATTTGCTACTGCAAAATGACCCACTCCAGTAAGTAGAAAACTCTCTACTCGTGATCATCACTGTGCCCCTTATGATTATGCCCAGAGCTTAGGCAAAGAACTTCACCCAAAAGAAATAATTCAGTTTTTGATAGATGCATGATGTTGACTAATCCTGTTCATTAAGAAGGGAGCAGTGATGGAGTATTATCCTGCCAGTAAGGGATCCCAGGAGACTGTAAAAGGTCACTTAGAGATATCTGCAACAACTTCAACAACTTTTAACACGTTCCTAATAAGGAACTATTCAGGTAATTTTTATTTCAAGTAGACATGTAAGCTGCGGAAAAATTCAGTTCGGTTGGAATATTTCCATTAATTAATACCATTCGGGAGGTCCAGAAAGCAAAGGGTCTGGGAACCATATTAAAGCTGAGGCTTCCAGACCCGAATGGCATCGGAAGCTCCCGAATGCAATTCGGATCCCAAATGCCATTCGGGTCTAGGAACCTCAGCTTTAGTTATATATATATTTTGATATATAATATATATATATCTCCCATGTTGCCGCAATGAAAATTCCTATTCAGACCCATTCAGATGCATTAAACTGAAAACACATCTGATTGGCCAGAAAAGTCACATGTCAGTTTTGTTTTTGAATGAAATTTGGACAGGATCCAAATTCGGAAACGGAAATTCAGATTTGGACAGATTCGGATGCATTGGGATTCAGAAATTCAGATGTGACTGAATGTCCGAATTTTGGAAAATTCGTATGAATTTTGATTCTGAAGTAAACGAATCGCTGATGTCTAATTTCAAGTCATTTAGCAATGTAACCTCTCATTATCTCATCAACTGTATACATGTCCGCTTGGCCAAGTTTGTAGTAAATGCTGTGTAAATGAGATGAGACAGAGCAGGGGGGCCTTATAATAGGGGCTTATTACTAGTTAATAGCAAAAGTGTCAGATAGAGGGTTGAGAAAACATTTAACACTGACAGTGGTGCTTACAATGGTTGGGTTTTAATAATATATCTAAAATAAGAAAGTTAATATCACTGGCGCCAACACATGCAACTATGTACGAGTGCGGTAAGATACACTCTCGAAGCAGCTCCCACTGGTCAGGGGAACCTGGAATAAAAAAAAAAGGAGCGCCTCCATCGTGTAAAACAATTTAATGTAGTGGTATAAAAAGGCTAAGACCGTACTTACAAACAGCCGGAATTAGCAGGCATGTACTGATGATGGGTAGAACGAAAGTACAAATAGCGGAGATAAAAGTGTAGCGCCTCAGCCTGCTGGCTGTAAGTGATCTATGGTTTACGCGTTTCGGAGGCCACGCCTGTAAGCGGGTTTAGGGAGTGGCGGCTTCACAGAGGGAATCACACGTAATTGACTTTTAAACAAGGTAACGTTTATTACCGGAGAGTCGGTAGTATGAAGAATATTTACAATAGTAAGGTTGGGCTTCCTATATAAGATAACCACCCCAAAATGGCCGACCAAATCTCCCGAGAATTCCTGTCCTATCACGACACCAGGCTTCTCCAAAATGGTGCTGGAGATAATTATAGAGGCTAAACAGTTCTGAACATATTTACACATAAACATATCAACATCGGCTGAAAGTAGTTATATACTCTTATTAACCCACTTTATCCTGCAGCCAGTTAGGCTGCACTGTCACTGGCAACTGCCTACATGCCTCCTTCAGAACCTTTTTTATTCCAATATATCTAAAACTTTAATCGCAAAAGGCAAAGAAAAAAACTGGTGCTATAATTGCTTAAAAGTGTTAGCTGCAGTTCAAATTTAATTTGTTAGTCAAGTCCATGTAAATTTGCTAGCACATATAACACTACCCTCACCAGAGGTTGACAATGCTGCTGTCCAAGGGTGGCACCATTACTCCTCTATAGAGTGGAGCCACCCTAAGAGAGGAAGTGTGTTACTGGCTGGCTCATAATGCCAAAATAACGGTAATGTTTAGATACACTTTAACCACTTCCGGGCCGCAATACGTATATATACAGCGGGCCACAGAAGTGGTTAAAACAAGAACACAGCTACTACTGCAGCCGTGTTCTTGGTGTCATTTTAAACAGCCAGCGTTAGCTGTTAATGTACGAGCTGCTCTGTCCCCTCCCCCCGCCGGGGCCGTTGTCGGCTTCCCCAGGCTCTGCTGTCCCTGTGCGGAGACTGGCTCGGCAGGTCTCCCTGCTACGACCAGAGAGACCACTGATCTCTCCTCCAATCATAGGACCCGGAAGTGATGTGTATTACATGACTTCCGGTGTCACTATTTACATTCTTTGGCTCTTAGAGCCAGGAGAAGAAGCTGAGGAAGCAGATATCTAGGTATTCTTAAGAGACCCCTAATGTCTCCATAAAGAGGACTTGTCCCACCCTATCTGCTTGTTGGCCCCCTATGTGATAGCAATAAGGTTAGTGTAAAAAAAAAACCTATAAGAAAAATAAAAAAATGCAAATTTTTTTTTAAATCCCCCGCCCCCCACGTGCAAGCACATACACACGCAAACACGCATCAGAGCCAATTCTAGAGCCATTAATCTGTTAGGACTAAACTGATGAGTGGTAAAAGCGTTTAAAGCAGGGGTCTCAAAGTACCGACCCGTGAGCTGGTACTATGTGGCCCGCAGCCAGCTGACAAGTAAGGTCGCCGACCGCGTGCCTGACTTGCAGGAACAGCTACATGGTCTGCATCTTTGTCGGATGCAGACCGCAAAGCTGCTCCTGTCAGCTCCGGCCGAAGCTCTGACAGTTTTGAGCTTCAGCCGAACAATGATTAGTAAGATTACATAGTTACATAGTCAGGTTGAAAAAAGACATATGTACATCAAGTCCAACCTATAGAGAAAAAAAAAAGAAGAAAAGCCTAAACAGAACACTATGCCCACAATTACCCAATGTTGATCCAGAGGAAGGCAAAAAAGGTCTGCACTAGACCTTACTAATGACCACTAGATCACCAGGGAATGATGATGTGCCTCCTCCCTGCAAAGATGCAAGCAGGTGAGGGGGCTTGGAAGGAAAGTAGGGAGGGGGGGGGAGCTTTTTTAATATGTGTGCTGGGGGCTTGGGTGGGCTGGGGGCTTGGGAGGGAGGGGG
>NW_017307741.1:48610-53614 GCF_000935625.1 Nanorana parkeri
GGGGGGGGCTTGGAGGGGGGAGTGTATTATTATGTGTGGGACTGCACTCGGGTGCCTGATCAAAGAGAGGAGGAAAGTGAGGGTACTGTTGTCTCGCAGCACACTTCCAGGAACTCAGCTGTGGGAGTTTTTCAGCACATGTGCAGCAGACTGCAGCACAGCTATTTGCAACCTGTGTCTCAAGAGGATCAAGCGTGGCAAAAACATCAGCCGCTTGGGTTCCACATGCTTGAAGAGATATCTGACCACCTGCCACGCATCCCATTGGCAACAGTACCATAGGAAGGACAACACTTCTCCTCGTTCCTCATCTGTCATCTCTACCCCCACTATACATCATGCCATGTCAACAACCTGCACTGACAGGGATGATGTTATAGCAATGGGTGTCACAGGTCCTTCCACCGAATCTGCAAGCAGCCCACCAGCTGCAGATGTTAGAAGTCAAATATCAATGCCCCACCTGCTGCAGCGGGGAAAAAAATACTGCCCCACCCATCCACATGCTCAGCGTCTAAATGCCAGCTTGGCCAAATTGCTCGCTTAACAGCTGCTGACTTTCCAGCTGGTGGACTTTGCCCCCTTCCGTGAGTTTGCAGAATGTGCTGTACCACAGTGGCAGGTTCCCAAACACCAATTCTTTTCATGGAAGGCCATTCCAGCACTGTACCAGCATGTGGAAAGCAATGTTTTGGCCTCGTTGGACAAGGCAGTCAGCAGCAAGGTCCACATTACCGCTGACACATGGTCTAGCAAGCATGGACAAGGTTGTTATATTTCCTTCACAGCACACTGGGTAACTCTGCTAGGAGCTGGGAGGGATCCAGGACGGGGCTCCGTGCTGGAGCTTGTTCAGCCACCATGCCTCCAAAAAGCTGCTGATCTGAGGTCTGTCTGCTCCACCCCCTCCTCTTCGTCCTCCACAATGGCCTCACCTGCAGATTTGTCCAGCGAACCAGCAGTTCACCGTAAGCGTTCCAGGGGCTATGCAATGGCTCAGGCAAAAAGATGCCATGCAGTGCTTGAGCTGGTTTGTCTAGCGGACAGGAGCCACACCGGGGCAGAGAATCTGATAGCTCTGCAGGGGCAGGACCAGAGGTGGTTAACACCACGCCAGCTTGAGCCGGGAATGGTTGTATTTGACAATGGCAGCAACCTTCCCTACGCTGTGAAAGTTGACGCATGTACCATCCATGGCACATGTCCTCAGTTTGATGGTACAGCGTTTCTTACCCAGGTACCCAAGGCTGGCAGAGCTTCTCAGGCAGACCAGAAATGTGGGGCTAGATGAGACGGTGTATGTCTTGAGGAGATAAGAGTGGATTTCTTTTGCAGGCCGGCTGTTTTATTCCTTATATGTGAGTCCCTACTTATTGTTTTATCCAATAAATAGTTTTTTGGGGGACGTGGCTTGGCTATGGCGGCGTGAAGAAGTGCCTTGCTTGAGCTCTGCAACTGCCTGGGACTTATCAGTTGATCTTGTCATCCTATACCACCGATTTTGATGTCGACGAAGACTAAATCGCGCTCCAGCAACAACGAGCGCCCTCAGACGTCTCTGCAGCGATATCTCACTACCCCGGCCGCCTCGACACGCAGCTCCTCCAAAACCACCATGGCCCCAGTGACTCAGGGTAAGGACCCTGGACCCTCCACTCCACGTGTACGCTGTGGAGCCTCGGCCTCGATTTCTCCTCTGCCCTCCGGCAGCCCTACCACCGCTGGCGGACACTTCAACCCCTACTCTCAGCCTGATCGAGGAACCGGTGTTTCCACTCACCCCTTCCTCACCGTTACTCTCGGGTACCGCACGTCCCCTTTCAACCAGTGAGATCTCCTACATACTCCTCTCTCCCCCCACGAGGCAGGCCATGGCCGCCATGGTCACAAAGATGGAGACCACACTGAAGCGGGAAATAGCCGGCATCCACACAACAGTCTCCCATCTGGAAACCAAGGTCTCTACCCTATCCACAGATCAGACCCACCTGACTCATCGTCTGGACCACCTAGAAGCGCGGCAGGTCTCCTACGACCGGCAACTTTCCACCCTGCTACTGCCCCACGACGACCTGGAAAACAGGTCCCATCGGAATAACATTAAGCTCCGGGGGCTCCCGGAGGCTACCAGTGTGGCAGACCTCCAACCGACGGTGACCGCCATCCTCAATACGGTCTTGGACAAGGCCCTGGATTCACCCTTGGAGATCGATAGGGTGCACCGGGTGGGGGGTCCCCGATCAGACGGTGACACGAGGCCCCGCGACGTTCTTTGCCGCGTCCATTTTTTCATGGAGAAGGAGGCCGTCCTACGCAAGGCCTGGCAGAAGGGCACCATCCCCTTCGACGGCGCAGAGGTCACTATCCTCCCGGATTTGTCCCGCCGCACACTCCAGATGAGGAGGATGCTTCAACCCCTACTCTCTGAGGTCCGGCGGGCCGGAGGCCTATACACCTGGGGCTACCCCTTCAGCCTTAACGTCCGCCGGAATGGACACAACTTTATCCTGCGTCACCCGGCCCAACTTGGAGACCTCTTTTCCTTCCTGGAAATGCCCCCGGTGGAGATCCCGGACTGGCTGGGCCCCGACCTGGACTTTGAGAACCGCCCTCTACCCCAGAGACGTCGCCGACGCAGCCCCTCCACAGGTAGACCAAGGGCACCGCGACTGGCACCCTCATCCAACTAACCCTAAACTCCCGGCTTGAACACGGCCGCTGGATTACCCTGGAGCTCCGTGTCAAAACTATACTTACTTGTCCTGCTACCAAGGCCACTGCACCTTCTCTTGTGGATTGATCCCGCTACTAGTATCGTCTCAACTCAGGGACACCCAGGCGGGCTGGGGCCCTCCCCACCAGACCTCTGCTGTGACTCTCGTATCTCTTTGGACCGGACCGAGGCCCCCCTGATGACATCGCAGCTCGTTCACAGGCAGGCACTGTACCCAAAGACGCTCCCCCATCCCCCTGATACCTCCGGTTCGTCCATCCACCCCGGTAGGGAAGGCCTCCTTATCCTCGGTGGGGACATTAACCTTGTCTTGGATCCGAGCCTAGATTCCTCCGCCTCCTCCTCCCATCTCTCCTTCAACAAACTAAACCGTATCAAGAAATGCTTATTTGACCACCAATTGGAGGATGCTTGGCGTATCCAGCACCCCGCCTCGCGAGACTTCACCTTCTTCTCCCATCTACACCAGCGCTATGCTCGTATCGACTTTTTCTTAGTGCACCACAGTCAGCTCCCCCAAGTCCACTCCACCGACATCGGGAACATTGCCTTCTCAGACCATGCCCCTGTCCTACTCACATTCTCCCTGGAAGGTCCCCCCCAGGCCCGTGACCTCCGGTTCTTCTTTGCAGAGAATACCACCCCTGACATATCCCCCTACGTGATTTGGGAGGCACATAAGGTGACGATTCAGGGCACACTTGTAGCCCATGGCGCTCGCCTCAAACAACAGTGGCTGGCCCAGATCACGGCACTCCTGACCCAGATCCACCACCTAGAATCGCGACATAAGGCCAAGGTAGACAGAACCCTGGAGGCACAACTGCGCTCGCTGCGAGAGCAACTCCGTACCCACTGCCTCACAAAAGTTAAAGCTTCCCTCACTAAATGTAGACGAACGTTCTATGAGTATGGCAATCAATGTGGCAAGTACTTAGCAAGAGCACTCCGCAAACGCCATGCTCGGACCTTCATCCCAACTGTTACCCGACCAACGGGCCACAAGTCCACTACACCTACTGACATAGCCACAGCCTTCAGTGACTATTACTCGTCCTTATACAATCTCTCGCCCGACACCCCCCCGAACTCACTCGCGCACGATCCTCCCGCATAGCCGCTTATATAGCTGACTCTGGCATGCCCTCCCTTGATCCGTCCCTTTTTTCTCTTCTGGAATCCCCGATTACCTCCACCGAACTTGCATCTGCCATCAAATTCACCCAATCCGGTAAAGCTCCCGGCCCTGACGGATTCACCCTCACCTACTACAAGCAATTCCTCCCCCTACTATCCACTCCGTTCTTATCAGCTCTCAACTCCCTCTTAACCGAAACCCCTATCCAGCCGGAATCACTTCACGCCCATATCACGGTCATTCCCAAGGAGGGCAAAGATCCCTCTCTATGCCCTAGCTACAGGCCCATCTCACTATTGAATGCGGACACGAAGCTCTTCGCAAAAATTTTGTACCACCGCCTCTCCCCACATCTGGCCGACCTGATCCACCTTGACCAGGTGGGCTTTGTCCCTGCTAGGGAGGCCAGGGACAACACCTTGCGAGCCCTGGGAGTCATCCACTGCGCCCTGTCGTCCACCTCCCCTTGCGTCCTACTGTCCACGGACGCGGAGAAGGCGTTCGACAGGGTGGACTGGGACTTCCTCTTTTTGACTTTGCAAGCGATCGGTCTTGGCCCCCATATGCGAAACTGGATTAGCTCGCTTTACTCATGCCCCTCTGCTAGTTTACGGGTGAATGGCGTCCTCTCCCCCACTTTCTCTATATCCAATGGTACCCGTCAGGGATGCCCCCTCTCGCCTCTCCTCTTTATCCTCACCCTGGAACCCTTCCTCCGGACCGTTCGTTTTAATCCCGACATAAAAGGAGTCCAACGAGGTCCTAGTCATCACAAGATCGCAGCTTTCGCGGATGATCTTTTATTCTTCCTAACCTCACCCGATATCTCCCTACCAGTACTCTTGTCAGAGATTAGTCATTACGGTAAACTCTCCAATTTCCTGGTCAACTCCCATAAATCAACGGCCATGCATATCTCCCTCGCGGGACCGCGCCTACGGAGAGTCCTGGACAACCCACGTGGAAGAGAAATATATTTCAAATATATTTAGCAAATAAATTTATATATGTGACATATATTTACAATATATTGTCTGACTCAAATATATTTTAAGATATATTCAAAAAATGTAAATGAAAATATATTTTCCAAAGTCATATATTTCAAAATATATTTTTAAAATATATTTTT
>NW_017307741.1:54851-56848 GCF_000935625.1 Nanorana parkeri
CCCACCATTTACTCTGCACAGCCCAGCAGAGCCTGCATAGCCACCCGAGAGTCCACACAGCTCACCACAGAACCTGCAAAGCCCACCTGTAAGTCTACACAGCCCACCATAGTACCTGCACAGCCCACATGAGTGGCCACAAAGCCCACCATACAACCTGCACAGCCACCTAAGAGCCCATACAGTCCACCATAGACCCTGAACAGCCCACCTGAGAGTCTGCACAGCCCACCAAAGAACCTGCACAGTCCAAGGACTAAAGCGGGGGCCCAAACTACTTGTCCTGATATATAAAAAAATAATTTTTTAGTAAAACCCTATTGGGACACGTCAAAAAGCACTTCTCATTGGTCAGCATGGCCAGTGCTGACAAATTAGTGCTTGCAATTTACAAGCAAAAGTCAAAATCAGGGCTGCGCTGTATGTGGTACAGATAGTACATCCATACCAGTAGAGAGGGCAGTTCACCGAAAGGTATTAGTACTGGGGAAGATGGGGAGAACGGCCAGATTTGAACCGTTTTTTTAATTTTCCAAAATGCCTTAAGAAAAGTGAAGTTACCCTTAAATGCGCATTATGCGTGTTAGAGAACACTGCTTAATCAAATCAAGATGGCGGGGGTGGTGAGGTTGGTTTAATTTTTTCTTATTTTAAATTTTTTTTATTTTTTTTACTTAAACACTTTTTTAATTTTATTATTTTTTACCTTTGCTTTTTATTTGATTATTGTTTTGTTTTTTTAGTTTATTTTTATTCACCTAACTTTATTGCTATCATACAGAGGCTAACAAGCCCCTATATGATAGTGTTTGGAGTTGACAGGTTCTTTTTATAGAACCTGCCCTCCAACACAGAACATCAAGCTCATTACTGAGCTCAATCTTCTGTAGAGTTTGCGACAGCTGAGTAGGTGGCGCTGTGAGCACAGCACTCCCTTCGCACTAATCACAGAGAGCAGAAAGGAGAACAGACATTCTCCGCTCTGCCCGCTGCTCTCCATCCTGAAATGTTTGCCGTGTTCCTGGGTCCTCCAGACAAGGGTGGACCTCGAAAACCGCGGTGGGGGGGAATAGCGTTGGCTGCTGCTTGCTAAACATTTAGCCCTGCTAGCCGGCAGCAGGGCTAAATGTAGAAGACAATGTAGAAAACAACCTGATGTTGGATGGTAGAAACTCCACACCCTTGCTCCTGAGACACTGCACAGCCCACTAAGATCCCACAGAGCCCTCCTGAGACCTAGCCTCCTGGGATATCAGGCAGGCACCCCGGAGCAACTACTAGTCGTGCAACATTTGCAGCTGGGACTGGTCCCTGGTGCTCCATCACTGTCCTAAAACCATTAGTCTGCATTGTTTAAAAAAAAAAAGTATTAGTAATTGGCATTGTAAAGTATCTGTACTCGTACTTGGTGTGGAACAAATGGTATTGGTGCATCCCTAATTGTTCGTTTACTTTACTCTTGCATCTGTTACGGGGCTTTTGGTTCACAAGGAACATCTAATAAGTTTAATATTTTCCATTTACTTTTTAAAGCTGCAACTTTTGAAAAGTTTCCCGGGACTTCAAAAGGTGTCATAAGCGATGCTGTTAACAGGAAAATTGCAGAATTAAAATATCGCCTGAAGGAAACAGTCAAGACCTCAGCAGATTCACAGAAATAAGTTTTATAATGCAATTACGTTTCAAAAATGTTGACCATCTGAGTGTTGTACAAGTGTTTTTCCATTGTATTCTACTGTATTTTTGATATTTATTTATAATAATAAGATAATAATAAAAGATTTGTGCATTGTACTGTTTTTTTCTTCATCCAGAAAATGTTTTGGAATTCTACTATATACTAAAAAATACTATACATTTTTTAACGTATTGGATTATATTTGAAATGCATTGGAAATATATTTTAAAAACTATCAGAAATAGTTGATGATTTTATAGGCCTATGATATATAAAATATATTAGAAATGCATTTCAGAATATAATAGTAAAGTGTTTT
>NW_017307741.1:61109-67479 GCF_000935625.1 Nanorana parkeri
ATTTTGAAATATATTTATGGCCACAGTAATATATTACTAAATGCATTTATAAATGCATTTAATATATATTCACAGCATATTTCACAATGCATTCCTAAATACATTTTGAAATATATTTATGGCCACAATAATATATTACTAAATGCATTTATAAATGCATTTAATATATATTCACAGCATATTTCACAATGTATTCCTAAATACATTTTGAAATATATTTATGGCCACAGTAATATATTACTAAATGCATTTATAAATGCATTTAATATATATTCACAGCATATTTCACAATGCATTCCTAAATATATTTTGAAATATATTTATGGCCACAGTAATATATTACTAAATGCATTTATAAATGCATTTAATATATATTCTAGAATATATTCACAGCATATTTCACAATGTATTTCAAAATACATTTTGAAATATATTTCAGCATGCATTGGGACATGTATTGAATAATATATTTACGAATATATTGCAATATATTTTTGAAATATATTGAATATGGCCAAAATTGTAGTATTTGAAATATATGGCAATATATTTGGGAAAAATATATTAAGAATGTTTTTTTTAAATATATTTTTCTTCCATGTGGGAACTTTCCATATAAATGGTCTCCCACCTCGATAAAATACCTAGGCATACAACTCCCACGAAACCTCTCCCAAACTTTTTCTTTGAATTTTCCTCCGCTATTAGCCACTATCACCTCTGACCTCAAAGCCTGGTCCGCGGGCAACTTCTCTTGGATGGGCCGGTGTAATATACTCAAACAATCTATCCTCCCCTGCCTCCTTTACCCACTTCAAGCCCTTCCGACCTTCTTCCGTAAACTAAGAACGCTATTCACTTCTTTCGTATGGGCGAACAAGCCCCCCAGACTCCAATACGACATACTGCGCAGACCCAAACAATCTGGGGGGATGGGCCTACCAGATATCCGCCTATATTACACCGCGGTCCACCTAACCCGAGTTATAGACTGGTGCCGACATCAAACCTCGAAACTGTGGACCGGTCTGGAACAAACCTTCTCTACGGTACCACTTCCGGGACTTCCCTGGTGCACTTGCCCCCAGCAGTTCGCTCCCATCCCACGATCATGCCTACTCTCAGGGTGGCTAGAGCCGCCTTCGCTGCTCACTCCCTCTCCCCCTCACCAATGACCCCAATATTGGGTAACCCGGCTTTTCCACCTGGACTGGGAGACGCTTGTTTCCAAGCACTTGGCGCCCCGGGTAGATTCAGAGCGCTCCACTTCTTAACCGACACCTCCTGGCCCTCGGTGTTCACTGTGACCTCCCAGCAGGGCCCTTTACCCCTGGACCCGTGGAGGACCATGCAACTTACCCACTTCCTGCGATCGCTCCCGCCTCCCTCACAATTCTCTCGACCCCTGACCCCATTCGAACACGAAAGCAACCTAGAAGGCCCGGCACGTCATGTTCTCTCATTTTGCTACAAGCTTCTCTTAGCTAGCTCCTCTACCGATGCCCCATGGTTCTTACAGAGATGGGAGGAGGATCTCGGGATCCATTTGGGCCCGGAAGACGGCAGGAAACTGCTCACACTATCCTATCAATCATCCATTAGCAACAAATACCAGGAGGCAGGGTAAAAACTAGTCACCAGGTGGTACAGGACACCCAGGGCTCTCCACTCCATGTTCCCACAAACACCAGCCACTTGTTGGCGGTGTAACGCCCCATCCGCAGATATACTGCACATATTTTGGTCATGTCCGAGCCTACAAGCTTTTTGGGACCAAGTCCATGCCATTACCCAACGATTTATGGACACCACGTTACCACGTGACCCAGCTCTCTATCTATTACACCACACTCCATCACGCCATCTCCCTAAAAGCCTACAAGCGCTCCCTGATACGCCATCTCATCAACGCCGCCCGGGCCTGTATCCCAGCCTTATGGCGGAAGCCTGAGCCCCCTACGATTCACCAATGGCTGGACAGGATACAGGATATCTATCTCATGGAGGATCTCACAAGCTCCCTTAACAACACCCCCGCTAAATTTAGAGCCACTTGGTTTTACTGGATTGACTTTCTCTCCTCCCCGGCCTACACGGAACTACGTCAGGGCTCTGACGTGTGACATCCCTCACCAACCTGGACCCTGGTCTTGTCCCTCCTTCCCTCTTCCCGTTTGGATGAGTACCCACCCCACCTTTTACCCTCCGTTTCCTCCTACCTAAGCCCTCCCTGTCCCCACTGTCTCATACAACTCAACAAGCTGTTGGCATATTTCCGTACCACTTCCTGAATCCGGTTACATACAACGGAACTCTGTGCGTTTACCCCTCTCACTTCGCTTGCCTCACACCCTCGAGGGAGTGTCAGCAACCCCCATGTTGGAACAAATACCCTTTTGAGCCTTAGTTATACCCTGTAACACCGCATATTGGTTATGTACAAATATCTGTTACGGCCTGTAAGGGCCAATGTTGTACCTTACCGTTATTACATGTTATATGTGTGGAAAGAAAAATGTTTGTTTTCTGGAAAATAAAGAATTTATAAAAAATAAATCGTTTTTACTACTTCATGGAGATCTTACATGTTAATGGAGCCGTGATCCAGTCTGGACACCGATTGGTCGAAGGACAGGAAGGGCTTCTATTACTGAAGTTTTGAAGATTTTAATTTGAACTGATACTTCTTTTTCTTCTGGAACACTTGGGAGTTTTACTATCCCAGTCTGATCCAGACCATCAGGACAGATACTTACCATTAGCAGGACATTTGGAGTGAATGCACAGCCTCACCCAGGTGGATTGCAATTTTCTTTTGATCACTGGTTTGATTAACGTATTGGTTTCACTTGAAAGAAGTTATTATTTAGTCGCTAGTCTGATTAGCGTTTGTTTTTTGAACACTCATTTACTTATAAGTACACTTTGCAACAACTGTATATCACTGCTTCTGCGGCATTTATTTCAGTTATTTTTTGGGTTGCCTTATATAGATGTGATTTATTCACTCGCTTTTCTTATTAACTGTTTATTTAAAAGGCACATTCTGGTTGCTATATTTTGAAGTGATCGTTCACCGTTTTTTCTCATTAATGGTCTATTCAAATGCACCTTTGAGCAAATTATCACGTTGAAATTTTGTGACAAGTAATTTGATACACACACGGATCACTGGAGTTTATTTCACAAGTAAAGGAGATTCTTTATTTAAAATTGTGGGTTTCACTGAGGAGGTTAATCAGTGCTGTACACTTACCCTACAGACCAGAAATGTCTGTAGCCATTTCAGACAGTCATACCCAGCAAGTGTTCGTCTGGCAGAAATTCAAAGGGAATTTCACCTGCCCACAAACCGTATGATTTGTGACATGCCCACCAGGTGGAACTCGACTTTGGCAATTCTGCAGTGTCTGCACAAGCAGCAGAGGGCCATCAACGAGTACCTGTGTGAGTATGGCACAAGGACAGGCTCAGGGGACCTTGGCTCCCCCCCCCCCCCCAGCAATGCATGCATCAGTGACAGGATCCCTCTGGTGTTCCTGCTGGAGCACACTCTGCGGGGAATTATTGATGTGGCACTTGAGGCAGAGCAGCAGGAGGAAGAGGAGGACTTCCTTACCTCTCAAGGCTCCCTTTACGCAGACACCATTCCTGCGGGTCCACAGATCACACAAGAGGAGGAGGATTATGTCAGCCGTGGGAGCATTGAAGGTGATGATGACGTAAGGCATTCTTCAAGGGAGGGTTTTCTGTCACTAGAAACCCAAGGATCACTACGTGGCTGGGAGGAGGTAGTGCGCGATAGTGTCATCCTCAGTGACCTTGAAGACTCGGAATCTCATGCCTCCCCTAACTTACGGTGCATGGGCTCCCTTATCTTGCAAAGCCTGCTAAAGGACCCCAGGATTCATGGTATCAAGGAGAGGGATCATTACTGGTTGGCAACTAGGGATGCACCGATATATCGGAGACCAATACATATCGGCCGAAAATAGCTCTTTTGGGTAAATGCGGAGATAACAAAAACACTGCCCACCAATCTGAAGCCCCGGCCACCTGCTGTGACTCTGCCCAGACCACCACTCTGACTGACCTGACTTTTCTGTGTGAGTGGGCGAAAATTCTCCTTTCTGCAGGTATATCAATGTTAATGGATGACCACATTGAAAATGAGGGAGGGAGTGGGGGTTGTTTGTTGCTGTGCTTACATTCAGCTTCCGGCGGCATAATCTTGCGGCCGGCAGCTGCCTTTTACATGGTTCCAGATGTCTGCTGCACTGCGGAGGAAACTCCGCTCCACCACATCACCCCATTCCTAAGACCCCCCCAATCACACCTCACCGTGTCCCACTGGCCGCTCCGCTGCCTCTGCTCGCTCCGCTTCCTTGTATACCATTTAACGGAGGTAAGATCGTACTGCAGTGACTGAAAACAATAGCAAACCTGCTATTGGTACTTCAAAATGCAGTAGCTAATCGCAGGTTGGCTATTGGACCCGCCCACTGCCTGCTGTCAATCAGAGGAGCAAAACTGTGTGGGATGTTAGCAGTCAGTTCGAACACGCAAGTCCCACAAGGCAATGTGCCCTCTGAATCTCTAATTGGGTAAAGGCTTGCACCTGACCACAAATCAGGTGCAAGACTTTGCCCAATCAGGGCTCAGTACTCAGTTAGAGCCATGATTGGGCAAAGTCATGATGACTTTGCCCAATCATGGCTCAGAGATAAGTCCCAGCAGCACACTATATAAGGCTGCTTACACCGCAGCCCTACGTGCTTTGTTGCTGGAGTTAACAAAGAGAGTTCCATAGTAGAGTTCTATAGCAGAGTTCTATAGCAGAGTTCTATAGCAGAGCTCTATAGCAGAGTTCTATAGCAGTGTTCTATTGCAGAGTTCTATAGCAGCTTCCTATATACAGCCTCCTATATACAGCTTCCTATATACAGCTTCCTATATACAGCGTCCTATATACAGCGTCCTATATCAGAGTTGTGTACTTTAGCAGTCAGTCATACTGGTCTATTATAGCAGTCGATCAGAACAGTTGATTTTAACAGTCGATTATTGCAGTCAACATCATGTCAGAAAGGCCAAAAAGGACAGGCTCCCATGCAGCAATAAGAGGGCAAGTAGCCTCTGTGTCCGCAGGCCAAAGTTGTGGTCGTTGTCGTGGACAACGCTGGACACCGTGATTGACCATGAATTACAACGGAGGATCCATTTTTTGGGGTTTAAAAAAAAAAGACTTGTCACAAACATGTCTTTTGTTTTTTTCCCAAATAAGGATTTTATCAAAAGTCTGGACTGATTTACTGATTCACAAGGGGGGAGGCGGGCAGTATCTGGGTGCCCCCTTAATTAAAGGGGTACCTCGATGCAAAAAACCCCTTGCCCGCAGAATGCCACAGAGTCAGGGTTGTGGGGAAGAGGCCCTTGTCCTCATCGGCACGGGGACAAGGTGCTTTTCCATGGGTGACACTGCAAAAGCACCCTCCTAGTGCCGATTGCATGTGGCCTGGTGTGGGAGAGAGGGCGCTCGCTCGTCCCCCCCCTTTCCGTCTCTGCCCGGCCTATGCTCGGATCAAGGGCCTGGTATGACTTTAAGGGGAACCCCATGCACTTTTTTTTACATGGGGTCCCTCCTCAATATTCCTACCAGACTTTTAAGGGTCTGGTATGACTTTTAGGGGGAACCCTACTACTTTTTAAATGTAATTTTTTGCTGCAACAGGTTCTATACATTGCAGAGATCCGCCACTTCACGGGCAGTTTATGGGGACCCCCCAGGCACAATATTTGAAGGAATTTTTCATTTTTATTCTTACCCTTTAAGTCATGTAAAAATCACTGCTCCTTTAAAAACCTTTTTTTCCCCCATTGATTATTGTCCCCTGGGGCAGTACCCAGAACCCCATACACCTTTTATGGCCAATTACTTGCATATAAGACCTCTTAAAGGGGACAATCTTTTCTGAAAGTTCTAACCCCCCTTGACTTGCATGGAGTTCGAATTCGAACTTTTCGGCCCTCCGAATACGAACCGAACACGGGGGTGTTCGGCCCATCACTAGCGGCCATTGTTTTTAGCTGTTAGTAAGTCATTTGTGAGTTTTAGGAGGGCGGTTTCAGTGGAGTGATGGGTGCGAAAGCCTGACTGTAAGGGATCAGTGAGATTGTTATCAGTGAGGTGGAAGCTCAGGTGGTTGTAGATGAGGCGTTTAAGGAGTTTGGATGTGAAGGGGAGTAAGTTGATAGGTCTGACATTGTGGAGGTTGGTGGGGTCCAGTGAAGGTTTTTTGGGTATTAGAGTGATTAGTGCATGTTTTAGATGCCCCCCCCCCCCCCTTTGAATGAAGAAAGGGGGATTGTA
>NW_017307741.1:67544-73507 GCF_000935625.1 Nanorana parkeri
GGTGTGTTTTGTATGTGTTTTTTGCGCCCCCCCCCCCCCTTGTGAATGAGTAAGGGGTAATTGTACCCCTACCCATTCACCAAAGGTTTAAATTCAAAGTAAATAAACAAACCACACTTTTAGAAAAAAAACCTTTACCGGTAATTGAAAAAAATATATATATTTTTAGATATATCTGGAATTCGGAATCATCCGAATCTCCGAATTTCTGAAATTTCGTCCGAATTTTGATTCGGAACGAAACAAATCGCACATGTCTAATAGAGAGTTAAAAGTAGAAAAGAGTTGATGAGGTTTGGATGAGAGTTAATGAGAGTGACAAAATTAGTTTGTTAGGCAGCACGGAGGGAGGAATTATATTTTAGGAGGGCAGCTTTATACAGGGTAAAGTCTTGCAGAGACCTAGTTTTACACCACACTCGCTCCAGAGTGCGGCTATGTCTCTTAAGATTTTCAGTTTCTTTAGTTTGCCACGCTTGTAGTAGACGTGGTCGAAGTCTGCGTGCAGTGAGGAGAGCCAAGGTGTCTAGGGAGGATGAGAGCGAGCTGTTGAGGACAGAAGTAGCTAGGCCAGGGCAGGACAGCAGTGACATTTTGTCATTGAGGTAGTCAGTAGTAGAGAATAGAAGGGTCAAGGTGGCGACGGTTTCTCCGGGTGACAGAGTGCCGTGTAGGGGGATTCAGGGTTGGAGACAGGGTGAGTGTGAAACTGACAAGGTTGCTGTCTGAGAGGGGAAAAGGGGTGTTGGAGAGGTTATAAGGAGTGCATAGGTGAGAGAACACAAGATCTAGAATGTTGCCATCAGAGTGTCCATTGTGTTAGATCAAAAGAAGATGTTAGGTTAAGAAATTGAGTGGAAGACGGGGTGTTATTGTTATTAGCAATGTTAAAGTCACCCAGAAGCATAGTGGGTATTTCAGAAGAGAGAAAGTAGGGTAGCCAGGCAGAGAAGTCATCAAGAAAGCGAGATACCGGTCCAGGCAGCCGGTACACAGCAATCCTCAAAGAAATTGGAGAGAATAAGCGAATACAGTGGGCCAAAAGAGGAGAGGGATAGAGAGGGAGGTGAAGGCAGAACTTGAAAAGTGCATTTAGGGGATAGAAGGATTCCCACTCCACCTCCTTTACGTCCACTGGGTCTGGGCAGGGCAACCTTCAGAAATTTCGGGGCCCCTTACACGGCTTTAGGCCGGGGCCCCCCTTGCACCGCCCGGTCCCCCCCGCACCGCCGCCACGCTGAGCCAGTCACACTGTTATTATCATACATATATATAGCTCTAACATATATATACCGCAATGCTGTACAGAGAACACTGAGCCAGTCACATCAGTCTCTGTACAGAGGAGCTTACACTCTAATGTCCCCCCCACAATCACACACTATGATTATACATTTATATAGCTCTGACATATACCGCAGTGCTGTACAGAGAACACTGAGCCAATCACGTCACTCAAGCTTGGAGCGGTGGAAGCAAAAAAAAAAGAAAATTAAACTGTGGTGTGCAATATAGTGAAGTGTAACATGTGAAATTATACAGCAATCAATGCAGAATGGCACCGCCTATAGAGGACTACAAATCCCAGCAATAATACATTATACAGCGCAATGCAGAATACCACCCGCTATAGAGGAATATAGCAAATCCCAGCAATACAATATACATACAGTGTATAATGTATTGCTGGGATTTGTGGTCCTCTAAAGCTGATGGTACATATACAGTGCAATATACCATCAGCTATAGAGGAATACAACAAATCAAAGCAATACATTTATACAGCATGTGGGGGGGGGGAATGCAGTCCTACCTGCACACTCTTCAAGCAACTTTACTTCTTCCGAGATCTTGGGATGTTGGCAGCTGCCGTTCACCCACACCGACGTGATCATCTTGGCGGGAAAGCCGACTAATCGATGATGGAAAACGGTGACAACATTTTCTATTATCGATTTTAATCGTCTTAGTCGCTTAGTTGTTGCAGCCCCGGTCCCATCAATCTCTGTCAATAGGAACTTACACTCTAATGTCCCCCCCACATTCACATCAGTCTCTGTACAGAGGAGCTTACACACGTCCATAAACTAAAATACGTACAGACTACCGCTAACTAATTTTGTCCGGAAAACAAATTTTTCCTAAACGAATCGCACATGTCTACTGGAAGCAGTGCACTCTGGTCCGATTCTGGCCAGAACGCACTGCCCGGATTGCGGCCGGCTCACTTTTTTGCCGGGCTGGAGGGGGCGTGACGGGCCATTGAAGTGAATGGCACCGTTGCCACGCCCATTGGCTGCAATACAACCGCCTGCATGGGATCGCAAGGCACATTGTACCTGCAGTGTGTTCGGGTGCGATGAGAATAGTGCTTGCAGCATTTTGACCACACCGGACAGCAGGCACAATGTGCCCTGCGATCACATGCGGGCGATCGCATTGCGGCCGGAGGTTGTGGCTACGGCGCCATTCACTTCAATGGCCCCCCAGGCTCCCTCCTGCCTGGCAAAAAGTGAGCCGGCCGCAATGCGATGCAGTGTGTTATGGCCAGAACGCACTGCAAGTGGTGGGAACAGGCCCTAAAACTGTACCAAGAACACGGCTGCAGGAGCATATTCTTGGTATAACCACTTCCAGCAGAGGACGTACATTTACGTCAACCAATAGGAAGTGGTTAAAAAAAAAACCACACACGTAATGAAAAAAACACACATATCACACACTCCTTAAAAAAATAAAACACACATAGCTTCATTTAAAAAAAAACACACTCTCACACAACTATTAAAAGTAAAAATAGTTAATTAAAAAATGTCCTCCTCTCCTGCTTACCTATTTTGCAGGAAGGGGAGCTGCATCCCTGGGTCCAGTGTGGCACTTGGGGATTCAGTGTGATCTGCTCTCTGGCTGATGCAGACCATACTTATCGCTCCCTGCTAGTCAGCGGCGGCGGCACCATGAGGGAGCGATCAGTATGATCTGCATCAGCAAGAGATGCAGATCATACTGATTCCCCACTGGACCACCAGGAAATGATTTTCATTTAATACATTGCTGGTTCGGCAATATATTAAATGTAATGTGGGCACTTGCCAGGTTTAAAGATGGCCACCGCTAATCGCTGGCTAATCGCCACCTTTAAAGACCTGATGTGCAGTGGAGACCCCCTGGGGACACCGGTGGCCTGCACAGAGCACCTCAGGTGAGGATATGAAGTGTGCGGGCCCCGGAGTCGGTTTCCTGAAGCCAGGTTTCAGTGACAGCAAGCATGTTAACAGAATTGGAGATAAGAAGATCATGCACAGTGGTGAGTTTGTTACAGGCAGAGCGGGCATTCCAAAGGGAACATGAGAAGGAAGGACTGATTCTAGGAAGCAGGGGAATAGAAATGAGAGTGGGTGGATTGCAGCTGCTGCCAGAGGAAAGGGAGCGCTGGTTTGGAGGGTGAATGTTAGAAAACAGAGGACCAGGATTGGGACAAATATCCCCAGAAGTCAGGAGAAGCAGAAGGGTGAGTGAAGTAAGGTGAGAGTGAGTTTAAATGAGTGAACATGCCCCAGTGTCCTGGAGTTAAACCTTGCATGTGGGTTAAGAATGAGCAGGAGTTGATGAGTGCAGTAATAGGGAGAGGGTGAAATATATAATTTATGGGGTGGAGAAGGGGGGGGTGGGGTAAAAGATTTGGAAGAGAGAGGTGGATGGTGTAAACAGGATTACCTGCAGTCTGTATGGAGCAATGTTGTTATTTTTGTGCCTTTTCCAATTGCATTTTCTAAGTGTGAAGTTGATGATGACACTTAATATCAGATAGACACTTTGTTTCAGAGAGACATTGCAAAATGCCTGTGCTCCCTAGCAAATGTGCAAAATACTGCTTTGATAAACATTTGCACAAATACAGTGCAATATAAAAAATTGCAACCAGCATTTTTTTTAATTCTAAAGGGCCTCTGCTTTCGGAAAATATATAATTGTTTGGGGGTTTGAAGCTGTTTTCTAGCCAAAAATTTCTATTTTATCATGCATGCACAAATAGTAAGAAATTGCTCCGGACAGCAAATGGTTAACCGTTGGTGTGACACTTCAATCTCAGATCCTCTCAGCTGCAAGCCAAAGATACAGTGGAAATCTGACATTGAGAAGCTGCCAGCTCAAAATTATTATTACTGGTACTCCTTTTCAGTGCTATGTTTCCATTTTTCCAACCTGCCCTACTCCAGGGGATTATTTTTATGTTCAGGTTTTAGTCGGATTCATTGTTGGAGTTAACAGAAACAGTTTTTATAAAAGATACTTCAATTAATGATGGCTGCTCTAATTCAATTATTGGTAAAAGCATCTAACTTTGCCCTTTCCTTGAGCGATTAAAGGAGAACTATGGGGTTAAGGCTTTTCCCCATAGTTCTCCTTAGGGTAACGGGAGGACACAAACTAGCGTCCTCCCATCACCCTAGGCTCAGTATACCGCGAGCTGTAGCTCACGGTATACTGAGACGCCGCAGTATACCGCGAGCTGCTGCTCGCAGTATACTGAGACGCCGCAGCTGAAGCGGATCCCGACAATTGTGCCGGGATCCGCCCAGCTGCGTGACTGACAGCTGACTCTGCCCCCTACCCCGTCTGTTCCGCCAGTCCGCGCTGGCGGATCGGATCGGGGAGGGGGTAATCCAGCCCCTCCCCTGTCACGGCAGAGAGCCGTGACAGGATCGAGAGGTGAGCGAACGCTGGTATGTGTTCGCTCACCTCCCGATCTACTGAGCCGACCTGTGACAGTCTCATTGTCACAGGTCGGCTAGAACTATGAGGTGAGTGAAAAGCACTCACCTCATAGTTCTCCTTTAAAGTAGCAATAAACTCAAAAATGTTGTTTAAAGCAAATCCACATTGCCCAGCAAAGTATTTATTTAATTTCTTCCCAAGCACGTAATGTCATCATGTTTTCAAACAGTTTCAACTCTCAGCTCTGCTTCCCTGAACTTCCTGTCCAGTATAAGATCACAAGGGATAGTACAGTCTTCAACAGCTCTCCATCTACTAGCTTAGAGCGTGGCACTCAGGGGGACCCATTTATTCCTCAAAATTGTTAAACATCCAACATCCATTGTAAGTGATTCATTCAGCATTTTAAATAGCTTAAAAACATTTTGACTTTAATATCACTTGAAATGCAGTGAGAACAGAAAAATTTAATATGTTAAATATTATCTTCTGTTTCTTGTAGAGTAGCCATCATTGTGGCATGAGGGATTGTCTATGTGATACTGATATTTACTGACAGTTTAGTTATTTCTGGGCTTGATCCACCTTCTTATCTCAGTAGGAAATTCCAGTGTTGGTAACTGCCATACATTCATTCTCCTCCTGCTTGAGCAAGAGGAGCTTTATTATGTTTGCTGCATTCTCTGCTATATAGTGTGGTGTGAGACCACATTCTAGAATGAAACAGATGGGTATAGCTAGAAAACATGGAGCAGAGAACTTGCACTGCTTTATGAGATGCATGTTAGAAGATAGTGGGTGACAGATCCTCGGAACTGAAATACCACCTTTCAATGCTGGGTTTATAACTGCCTGTAGAAATAATTCTGCAATCATTCTGTAGGAGCTTCTATTAAAAGCATTTCCGTGCAAACAGCATTTATTTTTTGCTAAGTTAAAGGAGAACTATGGGGTCAGTGTTTTTCCCCATAGTTCTCCTTAGGGTAACGGGAGGACACAAACTAGCGTCCTCCCGTTACCCTAAGCTCAGTATACCGCAAGCTACAGCTCGCGGTATACTGAGACGCCTGAGCGGATCCCAACCTGGACGTCGGAATCCGCCCAGCTGCGTGAGTGACAGCTGGCTCTGCCTATCTAGAGGCAGAGCCAGCTGTACCCACCCCCTCCCCCGTCCGTTCTGCCCGTCAGCGCTGGCAGATCGGAGCGGGGAGCGGGGGATCCAGCCCCGTCCCCCCGCACGGCAC
>NW_017307741.1:74359-75033 GCF_000935625.1 Nanorana parkeri
CCCCCTCCCCCGTCCGTTCTGCCCGTCAGCGCTGGCAGATCGGAGCGGGGAGAGGGGAATCCAGCCCCTTCCCCTGTCACGGCAGAGAGCCGTGACAGGATCGAGAGGTGAGCGAACCGGGTATGTGTTCGCTCACCTCCCGATATACTGTGACAGTCTCATTGTCACAGGTCGGCTAGAACTATGAGGTGAGTGGAAATCACTCATCTCATAGTTCTCCTTTAATGTTTCATTATGTTAATAAAATAGTTTTGCCCACCTCATACACAATCCTGAATTATTTTATCCACTTGGAATTATCATTAAGCAGATTTAACAGCAAAATACAAATCTTCAATAAACTCTGCAGGCTAATGGTAATTTCTTACTTAGTCTGTTTTAATCAAAATTTGACTCATGGTAAAATCAATTGGATTTTTGTATCAGCCACTACAGATCTTGATAAATTATGCTTTTCTGAATTTCCCTAAACTTCAAACAGAGAATTGTGCTATGCATCACAGGAAATAGAGACTCATTCTGACAAATATCTCCTCTTCTGCTACTGCTAACCGCAATACAGACTAAACACCTTTTGGTTTGAGTAAACAGTCTGTTAAGTAATATCCAGCACAAAATCTGACTCTGGTGAGCTTAATTTGAAAAAACCCTAAAATAGAGCTGCATTATATATA
>NW_017307741.1:75118-84508 GCF_000935625.1 Nanorana parkeri
TATATGTATATATATATATATTAATATTCAGAGCAGTTCTGATCAATAGCCAGCCGTGTTGGTAAAAATAATAGTCTTTATTTTTCTCACAATGCTCCAACAGAAACAGCTTGTCTTCAGCAAACAAAATACACGGACATAACTTGTCCCAGCCTGCTCTTCAGAGGGTCAAACACAGACACTGGTGCCCAGCAATGTCTCAGTAGCAGCCAGTCCACAGCTCCACACTCAGCCTTGTCCTGCTCCAAACACACCTCATGAGAGACTGCTGGCTGGCTTCCTGTGCACTTTGAACACTCCCAGCAGGGGGGTTAACCCGGGTTAATCCGGGTCCCCTTTCAGGACTATCAATCCCGGGAAGACTACATAGTAGTTTCCCTTCTAAAATCACCCCGGAACCCCTCACCCTGCATTGGTGAGAACTTCTGACAAAACCCCTTTTTTTTATCCCCATAAAGGGACCACAACCTAAATAGCGGGGAAATATACCGTCCGTCCAGGACGAATTCCTGGTGTCCTGTATACATTCCCCCCCCCCTGCCTCGATGCGGAGGTGTCAAAGGCAACATGAGATGTCCTGCAATGTACCCTAGAAAGGGCATCAACATTTTAATGACTCCTCCCTGGTCTGTGTTCCACCACAAATTTGAACTCCTGTAGAGACAAAAACCATCTAGTCACTCTGGCATTTGTACGCTTGTGTCGTTTCACCCATGTTAACGGCGCATGGTTTGTTACCAACCGAAACTGCCTACCGAGCAGAAAATACTGCAAAGAGTCCAAAGCCCATTTTATGGCCAGGCATTCACGTTCTACAACAGAGTAGTTTTTTTCAGCAGCCTTCAACATCTTACTGAGGAAAACGACGGGGTGTTCCTCCCCATTGACCTCCTGGGACAAAACAGCTCCCAGGCCCTCACTAGAAGGATCAGTGTGGACGATAAATTCTCAGGAAAAATCATGAGCCATCAACACGGAATAATGGCACAGGGCTGCTTTATGCTCCACAAAAGCTGTTTCCGCTTTATCATTCCACTTCCCCATGACAGACTTCCTACCTTTCGTTAAGTCAGTCAGTGGTGCAGTAACAGTGGCGAAGTTGGGAACAAACCGTCGTTAGTAATCAACTATGCCCAGGAATGCTCTGACTTGTTTCTTGGTTAAGGGCCAGGGCCAAGCTTGGGTAGCCTCTACCTTGTTCATCTGGGGTTTTACTAAACCTCTATCCACAATGTATCCCAGGTATTTGGCCTCCTCCATCCCAATGGCACATTTTTCAGGGTTTATAGTGAATCCTGCTTGTCTCAGTGAGTCCAGTACAGCATGCACCCAGAGTAGATGGGGCTCCCAATCTGGACTAAAAATGACAACGTCATACAAATAGACCAAGGTGTCTTATCCATCGCCCTCTGGAAAGTGGCCGGGGCAGAATGCAACCCAAATGGCATCCTTTTGTATTGGAAGTGACCCTCTGTTGTGGAAAATGCAGTTTTTTCCCTGGCAGCCTTAGTCAAAGGTATCTGCCAGTACCGCTTGGTGAGGTCTAAGGTGGTATTGGGCAGGTCCTAACCTCTCTATCAATTCGTCCAATTGCATCATCGGATATGCATCAAACTTCGACACTTCATTGAGTTTTCTAAAATCATTACAGAATCGCAGAGTTCGGTTAGGCTTAGGCACTAACACAATTGGGCTTGACCATTCGCTCTGCGACTCTTCAATTATATCCAGCATTTTCTATTACCTGGGTAAGGCCTGGTAGTTCTGAAAAGATTTCCCTATTCCTCTGCAGAAATTCCTTTACCTGCTGAGTTTGGTGTTTGGACAGGGTGGCAGATATAGGCACTTGTTTCCTCCCTACAGGGGGCCCTGAATTAACCTCAGCTAGTGCAACTACCCGTTCCCTGTCTTGCCAGTGTTTTAAAAGGTTTACAAAACTTCTGGTTCCAGCGCTAGATGACCTAGCCGCGTCTCCTGGAGCTTCATCCCGCCGCACACCAAACGCCTACGATACCAGTCGTCCCCAGCCGCCACAGCCTGTGTAACTGTAATGCCTTGGCAATATGTACGAATCTCAGCTGCGGAGGCTATTCACTTCAGGGGGCATTTCCCTAGGGTACGGCTTCAGGGTCGAGCTCCAGGCGTCACTCTCAGTGTCTGGGCGGCGAGTTTGGAGCCCTACCATCATGTGCCGCAATTTAAACAAGGAGTAATGGGGTAGCACACTATTCACTCACAGTATTACAGCATACCATGGGTAACACAATTACGCATGAATCAGCAATTGCAAAATCAGAACTATTTCCCCTTTAAGAAGTGAGAGTCTATAGGCAAACAAGGAATCCTTGGCACGGTTAACAGAGTTAAGAGAGGCTAGTAGTAGTCATAGCAGACAACTCTGTTTTCGTCACCAAGAGCGGATACTTGCTGTTTGTAGGGCTCAGAATTCAAGGGATCCTCTCACTTAGCGGTTCTTAGTGTCCAGCAGCAAGGAGCAGGCTGTCAGCTGGCGTTCACGAATGAATAATAGAACGCCATACTGACCTCGCTTCCTGCTATTTATGAGGAGTGGAAGGGGAGGAGCTGATGACGTTATCGGGTCCGATGCGTTCCACGCTGGAACGCATTGGCGATTCTACTTCCGGCTTGCGGCTGCGTTCCACCCTGGAACGCAAGCCGCGATAGTGTAAATTCCACTTGCGGCTGTGTACCATAGAGGGACGCAGGCCGCGATCGCTACAGTAACTCACCCGCATAGCGAGGGGACCAGTGACAGGTCATGGATCGCTACATCACGCGATCCCAGCCGACAAGACGAGCCCTGGAGCAATCTCTCACTGACGAATGAGGCACATCCAAAATGGCCGCCGCCGACTCACAGCAGCCTGGCCAGACGATGGATCTCCCTGGTGAGTCACCACTCCCCCTCACAAGGGCACATTGACTATCAATCCCTGGCTGCTGCTGTCGCCTCACACCTCAAGCCAGATTTAACAGCTATTATTGCAGAATCCCTGCAACAGTATTTGGGGAAATTAAATGCCTCTCTGCAATCCCAGGGTAATCAAATCAAACAACTTGAATCCAGAGTGAATGATCTGGACTACACTTCATTCTCAGCGCAACGGAAACTAGACCATATGTCCAAAACTGTACAATATCTTTATGACAAAGTTGATGATCTGGAGAACCGATCCCGCAGGAATAACTTACGGGTTATAGGCCTTCCTGAATCGGTCAAACCTGCTGAACTCCACCATTTTTGCTCCTCTGTTATACCGCAGGCTCTGGGATCTGCTAAAACCTGCAAAGTGGAGCAGGCACGCAGGGTGGGCCCACCTAGGGATACCACTAAGCCCAGACCCGTAATTGTCCGTTTTCTGGACTATTCTGAAAAACACCAGCTACTCCGGGCTTACCGCTCCCAACGCAATCTAATAGCGGGGGGATATAAGCTGCTACTATCCATTGATTATTCAGCTGATCTCATGAAGCAGAGGGAATCCTTCCACGAGGTATGCCAGCTGCTGGTCAAGAAACGTCTCAAATTCACCTTTGCCTACCAGGCGACACTGAAAATCACCTCCCCGGAAGGGCGACCATTGCAATTTACCTCTCCTGATCAAGTCAAGCAATACCTTGTCTCGACCATCGATGTGCCATCGCCATCTCCCAGCAACAGTCCCCCCAGGAAGAAGAAGGCCTGACCTGTTGGTGGGTCGCTTTGCTGATTTGCCCTCTCCACTTTGCTATGTGGAGCTGACCGCTATGCAGTTGACGCAGGTAATTTGCCTGCCTATGTTCCGGCTGTTCTCCGGGTGTTCTAATTAGTACATTGGTTTTAAAGACGTTCTCATTGGCAGGACGGAACCCACCATCTCGCTTCATCTTTCTATCTCCGCTAGCTCTGTAAGAATAAAAAGTCACTGGTTGACCCTCCTCGGAGCGTAGCTGATATACTGTTGTGGAAAATTTATTAGGATGTGTTTTTAGTATATTGTATATGTGAATAATGTCATCATGTCTCTCAGTTTTGGGTTTGTTGAGCTATGCTCTATGGAGCATAGTCGAGATTAATCAGCACCGAGTGTAAACCATTGGAGTGGATATCTTCCTGTGGATGTGGAGAAGCGACACATATGCACGAGATCTCCGCCTGTGAATGGTCCATGTGCTATGTGCTGGGCTGTTGGTCGGGGGAGATTAATGTGCATCACTGAGCGGCGTCCTCTTAGCGAGTGTATGGACGCCGGCGAGGGCCCCTGCGTAATGCGCAGATTTGTTCATTTGGCGTGGATGTATTTGCTTTAAGGATGCAGTATCATTTGGATACATATCTGCCTTTATGAAAGGAAGATACGCTCGTGTCTTTTTGGTGTGTCTGATCAGCACATTGGAAACAAAATGGCGTGTTCCCTGCAGATAAACTCACATTCATGGGAACAGTAGCATAGTCCTATTAGGCATTGTTCACTTAACAATGCCGTGTAGAATTCGCACCATTGGCAGGAGTATGTGCGTGAATCTGTTCGGAAAAACGTCCATAGTTAAAACACTCTCCTTTGTGTAGTGTTTTGACGGGAACTCCATTGCACGTGGTTTTCATTGTTAACTAGTGTGCACAGCGTTCTCATGAACTAGCAGCTGGAAACTGTGCACGGTATGCTCCACATGCACGAGCATATACACCCCTTTCTATTGTCTATTCAAATGTATACATGTGTCTCATTGGCTGACTCTGTGTTATGTTAATGTATTGAGGAATTGATTGGCTGTTGGGACCATCACTTCCTGCTGTTAGTCCTTTGTGTGCTATAAATAAACGGATCCCACTGCACTAGGCAGGACTTCTACTGAGCATCCAATGTGAGAACAGCCTGTGTCTGTCTTTACTTTGTACAGCTGAGCGCGCTCAATCATATTATACAAAAAGAGCTGAGAACTGTGCTTTTTAGCACTGCAGATTTCTTTGTGCAGCAGCGTATATTAATTTCCAGAACATATACGCAACATCTGGAAACAAAGTTGTCAGACTAGGTTAAACCCATGTTAGTTTTACTCCTTCTACTTTTTATTTTTTCAATGGCACCTGTTTTATGGACCCTCTACTGGTTATGTTCCCACTCCCCTGCTTCCGCAGCTCGGCCTGACAGGAGGAACGGCACGTGGCCCTCCCACCAATCTGGAACCCTTCTGGATTTTTGCATTGATCCTTCTTCACTCCACACATTATGGGGATACAACTCCTGATCGCATGGGGAGCACAGGGACACCTACATGTGATCACAGTCTTTTGTTCACTTCTTCCTTGATTGAGGAATCTCTTCTTTTATGTCTCTTCCCATGAGAACCCCCTTGAGGATTGTTACATGGAATGTCAAAGGACTTTGCTCCCCTAACAAAAGACGTCAAATTGTTAGACATTTATGCAAACTCAAGGCGGACATAGCTCTGCTCCAGGAAACTCGTCTTTTGGCGGCGGACATACCACGTATGAAACAATCCTGGGTGGGCACCATTGTGGGTGCTCCGGCTATCGGCAGAAAGGCGGGTGTGGTCACCCTGATCAGCAAATCTCTGCCGCACACCCTGCTCTCCCATGATATGGATAATGTTAGAGGTAGATGGTCCCATATCTCCCTATTCCTAGGAAGTGCCACCTTGGAGCTTTGGAACGTCTACAGCCCCAATTCCGACAACAAACCCTTCTATGACTCGCTCTCTGCCACGCTACAATCCCACAATCTACACTCCTATACTCTGATCGGTGGGGGCTACGCCGAACACCTTGGAAGACCGGTCCTGGCAATTCAGGTCTAACCCCCCTACACCTAGCCCACAAGACAAGCACCTGCAGGAGTTGATTCAGTCTTCCCCCTCTTATAGCAATGTTTAATTCAATATTGCACGATAGACAATACCCGCCCACATTCAACGATGCCTATATTAGACTGCTACCCAAAAAAGACAAAGATCCGTTATTGCCTGCATCCTACCGTCCAATATCCCTACGGAATCAGGGGATGCAAAACTGCTATCAAAAATTTTAGCAAATAGACTAGCTGCCATACTGCCGAAACGTATTTCTTCAAATCAAGTAGGGTTTTTTTCTGGTCGCTCTGCTGTTATGAAGGTACGCAAAATAATTTCCTCCCTGGAATATCTGAGATTGTCCGGCTCTTCTTGGCATACACAGGCTCTTTTAGCCTTAGACGCTGAGAAGGCAATTGTAGTTGGCTTCACCTGGTCATGGCATGCGTGGGATTCCCCGGCACATTCCTGAACTACATCTCCACCCTTTACACTTCCCCCATGGCCCGTATCTGCACCTCGTCCCCCGTTTCCTCTCCTTTCCCCCTATACAAGGGCACACGCCAGGGGTGCCCTCTGTCTCCACTCCTTATCAACATGGCTATTGAACCTCTCTCCCGCTCCCTAGCTTCTTCCCCCTTATACTCGGGAGTCTCTATAGGCCCACATGATGTCAAGCTGGCCTTATTTGCAGATGATATTGTCCTGCTGTTATCTGACCTATCTACTCAAATACCCCAAGTACTACAGCACATAACCCTGTTCGGTACATTCTCGGGGCTGAAAATCAACTTTGCCAAAAGCGAACTGCTTCCCCTATCTCACAACCCCACCATAGACACCTCCACGTGGACTGATCCCTACAAGATACAAATAAGGCACCTCTCCATTTGCTATTTAGGTATCCATATTCCCCGCTTATACAACAAATTTTGTATCCTATACACCGCTTATAGAACACATTTTGAATGAACTCCAAGGCTGGCAAACACTACCCCTCTCCACCCTGGGCAGGTGCCACCTGAAACGAATGGCTCATTAAACACAAGGACATCCAAGCTCTGAACAGAGCCTTCTCAAGGTTTATCTGGAGAGGGAAGAGACCCAGAACAGCGTTATCCAAACTCCAGTGCCCTGCTACTCATCTTGGTGCAAACCTCCCTAACATTAGACTATACAACCTAGCCAGTATCTTTCGCCATGTTGGAGACTGGCTATCTGACACTTCATTTTTCACCAATACATCACTGGAAGGTCATTAAATGACCCCTTGGTCGCTATCGGGTATTCTACACACCCCGCTTCCCCTCCTCCCTCCCCACTTTAAAGGCAATATTCAGCTAAGAGACACCGTTATCACTTGGAGGGAGGTCAGGAAACTTTTTCATCTGCCTGGAGTAATCTCCCCTATGATGCCTATTATCTCTACCTATTATCTCTCTCTATCTCTGCAGTCTGCAGTCATTACCTTTATGAAAACGAAATCGGGTAGACAGAGAGTGTCCTCCCCCAACATTTGTTTATTCCATTCCCCTTTCCCAGACTCAAACGCGGCGCCACTCTCCCTCTCCCGTTGGTAACACCTTTGCATACTGAGTGCGAAGAAAGCCATTGACTATAGCCGTGGACTATACAATATATGGTGATGTTCCTGATACCATTCCCTTGTTGTTAAACCTGTGGTACTGTTAAATGGTCCTTTATTATGTCACCATCACATATAATGAGAAACATTTGGAATAACTGTGACAATGTTTTATTACTGTATACATCTGTTTGTGGGTGATAGACCGAAGTGCGCAACTGTTTAATTTGGAACAGTTTACATAAATCTGCCATCACCATTGACATAAATGGGGTGTCCTGGTCCATCAACAGCTCCTTAGGGAACCCTGTTCTTGTAAACATATTCTAAAGGCACCTCGATAATAGGTAGGGGCACTGAGGTCCTGAAGTTCACATTTTAGGAACTGAGTTCCTAAAATGTGATACAGGAGTGGTTAGTTGACAAGTGGGACAGGAAGCATAATACTGCTTTACCTCGGCAGCTATACCTGGCCATTAAAACCGGTCTGTTATCCGTGTCTTGTCAGCTCCCAGGCGTCCCCCTAATGCATCATTGTGAGCCAGATCAAGTACCATGCGTCTATAAGGTTGGGGAACCAACAACTGCTCTACAACTTCTCCCTGGACTTCGGTTACTCGATATAGCAAATCACCACTGACCGCAAAATGAGGAAATCTGGTTTTGGCTTCAGGTACTTGTGGTATTACATTTATCACATTCACCTGTTCTCTGGCATTCACTAAGGTGGGGTCCCGCACCAAATGCACTGACCAGTATACCTCCAGGTCAGGATGCGTTGAACCAGAGGAATCCTCTATTTCATCCTCCCCACACATAACCTGCAGTGGAGAGGGTTCCTCTACATCCTCCGCCATCATGACCTGTACAGTGGGAGGTTCCCCCTCCTCAGGTGTCTCCTTGCTTCGTAGGTCATTTACAACAGGTACAATATCATCATTATTTTCGTGAGCCAGCTGTTTCACCTCCTGCTCCATAGGAGAAACAGTAATGTAATTTTGTTACTCTAGTTCTCTGCTTACATGGTCCCATAATTCAACAAAGAGAGGGCAATCTCGCCCCACTATAATATCATGGAAAGGTTTGGTACCTCCCCGACCTCCTGTGTCACTACACCACAAGCCGTAGTAATGGTCACTGGCACTAGCGGGTACTCCTTAGTGTCCCCATGTATGCATACTACTTTTAGAGTTTTGTTTATTGGGCATAGCCTTCCAACCACCCCAGTGTAAAAGCTCGAGCACAAAGAAGGTTTACCCAGACATCAAATTTGAAACGCCCCTCAGTCAGATCTAGGAGGGCAGCATCCAGGAGTCTGTGCGTAGGACACCCGCTGTGTGACTCCACACTCCATAGGTTCCTCCTGTAGGGGACAGTGGGCCTGGATATGACCTCTGGCGTGACACCGACAACAAAGCATGTTTTAATTTTTATGTGCCGGCACAGAGCTCTGAAGCACTTGAGTGTTCACTCCTGGACTCTCCTTAATGCTGGTTCCAGGGTTTTCAGGTGGTTTAGCTCTCCGGCTGACATAGGGTGTCGGTACTTGGCAGGTCCATGTGGATCGCCCTTCACGGTGTATCGCTCCACAATCTCCACCATCCGATCCATCATCTGGGGTTCCCTGTGGCTGACCCAGCATCGAAGTTCCTCTGGTAGTGCCCTCAGGTAACGGTCCATGACGACTCGCTTCACGATCTGGGATGCAGTTAGCTTCTCTGGTTGTAGCCATTTTGTGGCCAGTTGCAGCAGGGCATGCATCTGGGACCGGGGTGACATGATAATTCCTTTCAGGACTATCAATCACGGGAAGACTACATAGTAGTTTGCATTGGTGAGAACCTCTGACAAAACCCCTTTTTTTCATCACCTTAAATCGACCACAACCTAAATAGCGGTGAAATTCCGCTATTTAGCGGGACAAATTCCTTGCATCCTGTACAATATATATGCATACACACACACACACACACACACATATATATATATATATA
>NW_017307741.1:84730-113315 GCF_000935625.1 Nanorana parkeri
ATATATAACACATTCTTTGATTCTAATTCAGTAGATTTATTTTAATATTTTCACATGCTAGCTGTTATGTTTTTAATAGTACTATTTCATATTCTGTTTTTCAGCCTTTGGGGGGCGCACATGAGAGGGGCAATGCAATAACTACCCTCACTATGAGACAGCTGTGAGAAAGTCAAATTATTCAAATACTTGGAATGCTACCATTCCAGATTGGGTGCATCTTCTTCTGGAAAAACATTTACAGTAATATATTAGGGCTGGTAATGATTAAAATTTTCCTGTTCGATTAATCGAAATTTTTTTTAATCGATTAATTTCGATTAATTATAAGGCACATACAGATCCAACTACATTGGCCTATACACATACAGCACAGCAATGAAGTAATAAAATGAACTAGGATCACACTAATCCAGCACGTTATTAATCTCACGTGCCCCACTCAATATGGCCGCCGCTTGAGTGGGGCAACTCAGAATAATAATGTGCTGGATTCGTGTGATCCTAGTTCATTAAAAATAATGGAATTATAAAAATAAACAAATGGGTTATACAATTATGGGTATGCCGCTAGGGAAGTCAGAAATGGAGAATGATTTGGGGGTCATTGTAGACCACAAACTGAAAGGTTGTTTGCAGTGCCTGGCTGCTGTAAACAAAGCTAGCAGGGTTTTGTCCTGTAGTAAAAAGGGGATGTATTGCAGGGACAAGTCTATAATTTTGCCACTTTATAGATCATTGGTTCGACCTCATCTGGAGTACGCGGTCCAGTTCTGGTCACCAGTACTGGAAAAAGTCCAGCGGAGGGCAACAAAAATAATTAGGGGTATGGAGGACCAGAGCTACGAGACAAGGCTACTAAATTTAAACATGTTCACATTGGAGGTGAGGTGATTAAGGGGGGATATGATCTCCATGTACAAAATGTTCAATGGTGGTAGCAACATTAGCGATAAACTGTTTAAAATTAACTCCATTACAAAAACTAGAGGCCACCACCTAAAATTGGTGGACGCCCCCTGCTGCTTTCAATCACCAGAAGAGGACCTGATAGAAAAATTCAGGTCCCCCTCTGCTGATTGACAGCAGCAGTGGGCGGGTGCATTAGCTAGTTTGTTATTGGCTATTGCAAATAGCAATCTAGCTATTCATTCCTATTCCATTGGGTTTTTTTTTTTCTGACTGACGGCAGCCATGAAGTCAAGAAAAAAAATTAAAAAACAAAAATAGAGAGCAGGGAAATGTTTACTCTGCTAGATCTAGCAGAGTAAACCTTTCTGGGAGAAAATGTTTCTCTCCCAGTTGTCCGGGAGCCGCTAGCGGGAGACTGGCTGCCAGAACATCCTGGAGAGTTGAGATGTCTGCATCATTAATACACTACATCTTTAAAAAATTACAAAACACAGTTTAACCATACCCTTCCACTCCACTTTTGCAGAATCATTCCAGGTCCCCTTCAAATACCTCCAATGACATTTTTTATTTGCAGTTAGTTGCATTTTTCTCCAATAGCAACTTGTAAAGGCAAGACTGTAAACACTCTACACACATAATACAATATATGATTACTGTATTAAGAAAGGTAGAGGAAATTATTGTCGAGGAATGATTCTGCCACTGTTCAATTACCAGACTGATTGTTCTTGTCAGTTGTTTTATAATGCGTGTCAAAAAATTAGCGCTATGAAAGTGCATGTACACATCCCAGGTGTGTAGAAAAAAAAAAAACGATCGCAGGGAAAGGTTTAATCTGCTCGATTGAGCAGATTAAACCTTTCCGGTAAAAAGAGAGTTGGGAGAGTTGGGATGTGTACTCACCGGCCCAAGCGGCTACATCGGGTAATGAAGGGAAGGGGGAGGAGTCCACTGACGTCACCAGACTCCTCCCCCTTCTCTTCGTTAGCCGACAGCCACTTGGGGAAGAGGGAGGAGTCCGGTGACGTCGATGTCCGTGACGTCACCGGATCTCCGACGGAAGACCCGGAAGCCGACGGAGAGGTGAGTACGGATCAAAAGAACTTAATCGTTAATTTCCGCAGCCCTATAATATATCAGTTATACCCTGTACCCCTACTAGACTTTCATTATGCTAGCCAAAGTCACAAACCATTATTTGCCAAATATTCCAATTGGAGTTCAGCAGCAAAAAGAGGTGAGTAGACCACAACTCAATCACGTACTACACCTAAACCCGACCATGAAAGAAATAGTGGGCCCGTATCCTCAACTAGTAGCCCGTAGGGCTCACAATTTACGGGGCCAACTGGTTTCCTTAGAGTACAAATCTAGCACTAGGGAAACATGGCTAAGGGACGAAAGATCAAAGATGGTGGGCATGTACCCATGTGGGAGGTGCTAGATATGCCCATTCGTGGAAAAAAGTAAATTATTCTGCACGAGTGATGGAGAAAAGAGCTATAATATAAAACAATTCATTAACTGTACTACAAGCAGGGTAATTTACCAACTGGAGTGGCCTTGTGGTAAATTGGCAAGATGAAGCGCCAACTACATGTCAGACTGGGCGAACATCTGAGGGACATTAAAAACATTCATAAAAAAACAGCACATATTGATAGTCCCATCGCCCAACATTTTGACAGATACCACAATGGCAACCAAGAGGGCTTAAAAGTAAAAGGGATTTATGTTCTAAACCTCTCAGCTAGAAGGGGGGAAAAATGTGGATGTATAGGTTAGACACATTAGTCCCTAAAGGACTAAATACGGAGTTTAACTTACAAGTCTTTTTATGAATAAATCCATACATAACCGATTGAGTCCTATGAAGCCCCTAGTTCTTCTTTCTTTCTCTCCTTAGCGTCTCTATACATTGTTAGGTTTTTGATAGACTTAATTCATATGGGCCTTATCTGTATGTGTCTATATATTTTGGATATAGTCAATTGATAGATTTATATGTCTAGCTGTAACAAATAATTAAGTGGATTAATGGATGGATTAATGGATGGAGCGATTGAACTTCCTACAAAAAGGTTACACCCTTACCCCATGATTACGTCCTGACGAAGCCCCAGAAGGAGGGGTAACACGCTGCGACGTTTCCGTGTGTGCGTGGGCTACCTTGAACCACCGAGGAGCATGCCAACATAATTGCAGCATGCCCTCATGAATTGACTACAAACCATGGACTAATAACTCTTCAGTCATCTGATTTTTCAACCAAAAGGGGAAAACCGGTTAGTACCCACTGTGCAACCCCCGAATGACTGTACATCGTTATACTTGAAAGGAAATCTTTCCGGGAAAAGAAACCCAAATCGGATACTTGGGATTACGTGCAGTGTCCATGAGCCGGCTCCTCGACAACCAATCCCGGATGATCGTGAGTTATATGTTTAGTTGCAATTGCAATCTTTATCTGAACAGTGTTCAATAGATCCTTGATCCAAATACGTGAAACCTTAATAGATATTCTGCTTGTGAGCAGACAGGACACGCTAGATAGATGGGATAAATCAACTATGGAAGATCAATCAGGATCAACTGTTCTATGATATCACTAAATTAGATTTCACCTGTGTATTGCATTCATGCTCAACATTTAAATAACATCAAAGAAATTAGAAACGATCTACAAGTTCTTCCATGAACTTACGTTCATAATCTATGACGGGTGAATAACTGAAAGCCGAGATACTGTTATCTTACGGAAAACCGAGATATAGTTATATTCTGATGAACCGGGATAGTAATACGAATACAGGCAGTCTTTAACCCTGCCTACCAATTTTTTTCCTGCAGATAACGCCCATAATAGATTGGCTGTAAATCAGTGAAGGGAAACACAGCAACGGGAATTGAGCCTCCATGTAACTGAGGGGCAGATGAATGCATGGTGACACAGTACCAATGTTGGATGGTGGAGACAGGGTTAACCCATTGTGTATGAATGTGGTTGTACATGAAAAACAACGTTGTTTATTTTAAGAGTGTTTTTCTGGAGTTGGTGCAATTTTTTCCTATGCATAGTTCACTTATTATAAATAAAGTATTTTTATATTTTTTTTACTTACTTACTTACTTTTTTACTTACGGTCTGGATTAGCTTCTTTCGGTCAGCGCACAGAACAGTGCTTGCGACCATTTTTTGTTCTCTTACACACAGCTCAATCATCCTCTGCTTTATAAATATGCATCTTAATGTCAAGGTACTGTATGCTGATGCACCATTTCCTTTTTGTGAACACTATTGCTGGTCCACTGTGGACATTTTACTGTTAGAAATGTTTCATTTTTTGATGCAGCACGCAGCTTTGCCCCTCCTTTCCAAGATCTCCATTGGCAACTCTGCCCTATCTGACCACTCCCCCATCCACCTAAGTGTGACCGTAGGTGAATGTGTTCGCTCGCCATTTACTTGGCGTCTGAATGAATCCCTACTACAAGGTGAGGCGATTCTCGGGGAACTTAAATCAGATCTCTCACATTATTTTAGGGACAATCACTCCCCAGTGCAGGATCCGCTCACTCTATGGGAGGCACACAAGTGTGGGATTTGGGGCTCCCTGATAAAAATTGGCTCCAAACGCAAAAGTCAATGCTTGCGGCGCATAGATGAGCTATATGCCCAGCTGCGAGGATTGGAGCTCCACCACAAGGCAGCGTTCGACAGGGAAACTTTGGCCTCTTTGACCAAGACACGAACAGAACTCGATGAACTCCTATTGTATAGGGTGAAGGCCCAACTGAGAAGATCACGCCGTACGTTTTACGAATTTGGGAATAAACCTGGGAAGCACTTGGCTAATGCCTTACGAGACTCGCGTTCCCACACTTACATACCCTCCATTCGTACATCTGAAGGTTTACTGGTATCCCGGTCAAAAGACATAGCACGCCAATTCCACTCTTTTTTCACAGACCTGTACAACCTACACCCCGACACAGGACTGACTGATCCTACATCACTGACCCAAGCAATTCGAACGTACCTGACTAATTCTGGAATCCCCTTCCTTCCTGTCTGAGTCCACTGGACAGGCTCTGGAGGCTCCCATCTCTGTATTGGAATTTGAGACAGCCCTGAAAGCCATGAAACCGGGTAAGGCTCCAGGCCCCGATGGACTGACTTTCTCCTATTATAAATATTTTTACGATCTGCTAGGGAGCCGTTTCTCGGTGGCCTTTAACTTTATTCTTAAGGGCAGCACACTACCCAGGGACTCCTTCCGGCCCAAATTACCGTCATTCCAAAGGCAGGAAAGGACCTCTCTCAGTGAGCTAGCTATAGGCCCATCTCACTGCTAAATGTTGACCTAAAGTTGTTTACCCACATTCTTGCCTCCCGTATTCTTCCCTTCTTAGATGACCTTATCGGGAAGGACGAGGTGGGCTTTTTTCCTGGTCGTGAGGACCGGGACAACACCATCAGGACCTTAAATGTGATCCATTTGGCCCGAGCTCGTTCACAGCCTCTTCTCCTGCTGTCGTTAGACACGGAGAAAGCGTTTGATAGGGTAAATTGGTCGTTCTTAAGGGAGATTTTGGAGTACATTGGACTGGGGCAGGCATGAAGCAGTGGATTGGGTCGCTATACTCAAACCCTACAGCAGCAGTACGGATCAACAAAACATTATCCGAGCTTTTTAACATCTCGAATGGGACTTGCCAGGGGTGCCCACTCTCTCCCCTCATATTCCTGCTCACCCTGGAACCGCTCCTTAGGACAATCCAAGCTTCTCCTGACATTAAGGGCTTAGACTGTGGCACGAGACAGCACAAAGTTGCGGCTTATGCTGACGATCTGCTGCTATATGTTTCACTCCCCGAGGTCACCTTACCCAATGTCCTGCAGACAATGGTCTATGGTCAGTTGACGGACTTCAAATTGAATTGGAGTAAATCGGAAGCGCTAAACATCTCCTTCCCGGATGAACGTTTTGCAAGACTGAAGGACTCTTTCAAATTTAGGTGGGCAGATACACATATCCAGTACCTGGGTGTTTCTATCCCCGCAGATATCCGTAAGACAAGTCGCTTTAAATTTTATCCCACTTCAGAAACTAATTAATTCCGACTTGACTTCATGCGACCGTCCCACGTTTACGTGGATGGGATGAAATAACATTTTGAAAATGGTGGTTATGCCTAGATTGTTGTACCTTCTTTAGACGCTTCCAGTAACCGTTCCTGTTATGTTTCTCGGCCAACTGCGATCCAGTTTTTTCGCCTTTTTATGGATGAATAAGAGGGCTAGACTGAGACATCAGCTCCTGTCCAGATCTAGTGGGGCGGGGGAACTGGGCTTTCCTGACCCGGTGCTGTATTATAAGGCTGCCCACCTGTCGGTATTAGTAGACTGGTGCTGTAATTCCAAACTTAAGCTGTGGGTAGCTCTGGAACAAATGGATTGCGGACCACCTTACAAAGTGCCCCCTGGATCTACCCCAAAATGCCGCTCTCGTATTGGTCGAACACCTGGTTCATGCCACGATGCAGGCAGTGAGTACGGCATTGCCCTCTCCCAGTTTTTCCCCTCAGCCTTCACCCCTTGTGCCACTGATAGGGAACCTGCACTTCCCCCCGGGTCTGCATAACCCACTAGCAGGTGAATTGACGACCTCCGCTCATACTAGACTGTACCAGTTTCAAGAGACGGAATAAAGGATGTCTGTGACCAAGATACGGAGTTAAACGACCCTCCACTGTGGCTCTGGAGCGCCCTACAGATAAGCCACTACTTATGCAACTCGCAAGCAGGGGACCTCCCTATGAAACAGCAGACTGACTTTGAGAGACTGTGTGAAAAGGCAGAGCCGGTGAGACACATGTCTCACCTCGACGGTCTGCGCAGTCCTCCAGACCTCCCTCCTCCAGACCTCCCTCCTCCTTACTTTGTCAGGCAATGGGCCTCAGACCTGGGGGTGGAGTTCAGCCCCTCGCAGGTGGACAGCATGTTGCACTTTGCTCTTAAATCCTCTGTGTCGAATAAATATCAGGAAGCTGGTTATAAATTGTTCACCAGATGGTATAGAGTCCCAAAAGTTCTGCATGCTATGTATCCCTCTGTGCCTGCGACATGCTGGCGATGTGAGGAGGAGGTTGGTTCTCTGCTATACGTCTTTTGGGAATGTCCTAAGGTTGCTCCTTTCTGGTCCCAAATCGCCACCCTGGTACGGAAGATCACAGGCCTGACGTTACCTTTCACTCCTTTGGTGTTTCTCCTCCATCTGGCCCCGCTATCGCGGAAATCTTATCAGCGTTCCCTGCTGATTCACCTGCTAAACGCGGCTCGGGCATGTTTTCCAGCTTTGTGGAGACAGTCCCGATCACCTTCGGTGGAGATGTGGGTGCGCCAGGTGGAGGTGGAGGAGATCAAACTGATGGAGGACCTAACCTCCTCGCTGCGTGGGTCTCAGCACAAGTTTATAGTTAACTGGGCAGGGTGGTATCAGTTCAGGGATTCCTCTGAGTTCTCTCAGGTATGCCAGGAGTGAATCATCGGCAGTGATGATACTCACAAAGTGATTTTTTAAGGGGTCGAGCAGGAGAAGTTTTGGGAGCTCCAATCAGGAGGCGTCCATGGGCCGGGGTTTGGTCTTTGTCTCCCCTTCCCCTCGTTGTTTCTTTGTTGTGATATATGTATGCTGTCTTTCTATGTCTTACTTTTTCCTTTCCTTTGCTCTCTTTTTGTATGTATGGAACTGTCCGCTCCAATTGAGGGATAGTGTCCCATGAGTCACATTTCTGTTTATGTTTAGTCATAAGTCTGAAAAATGGAAAATGCCTGGTGCAGATAGATGGATAGACCTGTAAGAGAATGATTGGAGTGGCCTTGCCGGGTCTGACACTGCTCTGTCTATTACACTGGAGATCTATGTCAGGCCTTGAGGCCCATATGTTTCATGTTTCTGTACCGTGCTCTTTTGCTTATAAATAGAGAGTTAAAAAAAAAAGAAATGTTTCAGTACTTTTTTAGTAGCAGTCAAGGATTTCTCAATGTTCAGAAAGGAAGTAAATTTAATTCATAACTTAGTCCCTGAGAAAGTATAGCTATCATATTTCGATGATGCTGTAGAATAAAATGTTTTTATGTTGCACGATATTAGCGCAACTTATCATCAAACCCCCACATTTTGTGAAAAATGCACTTAGGTAAAATTTAGTGCCCCAAAACACAATAAAATACCCATTTTTTAGAGTTGAATCAGTTTTATTAACAGATTGCACAACATTTTAACATTCAATACAGAAGTACAGTAGGTACAAAGAAAAAGGTACACAATAAACAATAAGATTGGTCCAGCAGTGGTAACAGGTGGAAATGTGGAAGGTCCTGTATGTATATCTAGTCAAGATATGTATAGGGATCTATAGAAGAACCTGTGGGGGAACTACCCATAGGGGAGGGAGGTCGCCACTGCTTGGGTAATGATCCACACAAAAAGTTCAAACTTTTGTGCCAGAAGATGGGCAAGAGATGCCAACAGGGGAAAAATGGAGACAAGATAGAAGAAAGGTAAGGAATTAGATATCAAGACAGTAAGGAAGAAAGTGTGGGTGAGAAGGGGGGGGCCTTGGGGGGGGGGGGGTGTCAGTACGTAACTGTAGAATTTCCACAGAGAATCAAGGAGTATTTCGGCTGTTAAGGACGTGTAGGATCAGAGGAAGGAGTTAAGCTCCAATGAAGCGGAAACATGTAGCCACACACTCCATTGGGACAAAAATTTAGAAATAGTATTGGTGTCAGTTGCCAGTAGCTCTTCCATACGCATTATATAGTTGACATGGCTGACCCACAGGGAGAGGGAGGGTGTAACTGACTGTTTCAAAAAAAGGGGGATAACCTGGCAGGGCCGCGATCAAAATATGTCTCAGTAGGATACTCTTTTGGTTTCTACGGGAGCCTGGTAAGAGGGATAACAAGGCCACAGCAGGTGAAGGCAGCAAGGTAACCCCATAGATGTAGTTATAAACTGCAAAAATCTTCTGCCAAAAAGGAAAAATCAAAGGACAGTCCCACTAAATGTGTAAATAGGTGCCACTTACCTTGTTGCATCGCCAATACACATCCGGAGAGTCAGGGAAAATCCGATGCAGAGAGACCGGATCTCTATACCATCTGATGATAATCTTATAGTTCTTCTCCTGGGCATACGAGGAGACAGAAGATTTGTGAGTAAAATAGTAAATGGTGGCCCAGTCTGAGTCCGTCAAATCTTTGGCAAGATCAACTCGCCATTTGGCCTGGAAACTCAACGGCATCTGGTGAAGGGCTTCACGCATCATCCCACAGATGACTGAGATCGTGTGGCGAGTCAGCTCCCTTGAAGTGACCATAAGCTCGAAGGCAGTTAACGGTCTGTGGGTTTGCCCAGAGGAATATAAGGAGGAACAAAAGCTAGACAGTTGTAGGTCCAAGAGCAAATTAGCAATAGGACTGGGCGAGCGGGCAACCGGCATAACAAACCTTCCAGTAGAAGGATGAATGAAGTCTCTAGCTGTAGGCCAATCACATCCCATGTATCCCCCCACAGAAGGGACAGCAATACAGATGGGAAATAAAGAGTTGTCAAATAAGGGAGAGAGAGGGCTATGCAAAGTGGAGAAAGAATGCTTGAGATACGTATCGTGCCAAGCCCGGAGCGCGGCAGTAGTTAGGGGGGAGGGCTGAAGGGACAAAACGGGGTCAACTGGAAGGGTCCATGGCAAGGCTCTAAGGTCCATCAGGCAGAGATCCTGCTCAATAAGCACCGAAGGTTTGGACTGCAAGGGGGAGGACGGAAACCAATCTAAAGTTCTGGCTATGAGCGCGGCGCAGGCAGGCCCATCCCACCTTGCGATTTGTATCTACACAGTCTTATAACGTACTCAGGAATAACCCTTTTTCCAAATGAAGCGTATGACTAAGGAGCAGAGCATGGTGAAAAGGTGCTAAGGGGGTATGATGGGGATAGTTTGAAAAAGGTATAACAATTTAGGAAGAGTCTCCATCTTCAAAGTATCGATTTTACCGATATTGTATCAGAACGGTAAGACTCAAAATCCTGGCGCAAAGAACTGAGGGCAGGTAGGTAATTCAACGAAAAGAGATTGGATAAGTTTGATGGGATGGCAGTTCCCAGGTAGGTAAGAGACCTGGGTTGCCATTGGAAAGGAAAGTTCTTACGTAAAAGGACAAGAGTGGGAGAAGATAAGGTCAGGTTCAGGGCTGTCGATTTAGGCATATTAACTTTAAAATTACTGAATCTACCAAATCTGTTAAATTCCAATAACAACGCTGGGATACTAATGTGTGGATGGGTAAAATATAAAAGCAAATAATCCGCATTCTATAAATGATCCATAGTGCAACTACATATTATGTACTATGGATCATGATTTAACCTATTCTTGTTAGCAGGGGATCATTGAAAATCTATTGCTGCAGTGTATTCTATAGGTAGTACATATACAATACACTGCCGGCAATAGATTTACAATGATCTCCTGCTAATATGAATAGTTTAAATGAACCCTCACTATGGTGGGCTCTGCAGGGTCACCCTCAGGTGGGCTGTGTGGGATCTCAAGTGGGCTCTGCAAGGAGTGTAACTAGAAATCATAGGGCCCCATACAAAATTTTGCTATCGGGCCCTGTGATTTCTAGTTATACCCCTGATCCATAGAACAACTACATATTATGTACTATGGATCATGATTTAACCTATTCATGTTAGCAGGGGAGAATTGTAAATCTATTGGTGCAGACTGCAGTGTACTGGACGTGTGTACTGTATATGTACTATGGATCATGATTTAACCTATTCATGTTAGCAGGGCAGAATTGTGAGCGCCTCGCACAAGCTGAGCACCGAGACGCGATGCAGCGATCCTGCACAGTACCGACTATGAGAGGCACCGCGTGAGGCAACAGGGATCGGAGTGAAGTGAGTAAGGGAAGCTGGGACAGGGCTGGCTGTAAATCTGTTGCTACAGTGTACTGTATATGTAGTACAGTACACTGAAAGACTATCCATGACTATGAATTGTCATATTTTATACAACTATTGTGACAGCACACTCCCTGTCTGGCATTGTAAATGCCACTATGTTAAATCATAATGTTAGTTATGTAAATGCAAGAAAGAAACCCAACAGTGCTATTTGCATTGATGTTTTGAAGACCTGAAAGACCTGAAAGACAAAAAAAGAGAACAATGCATATAATGCAACAATAACAACCATACTATAAGGCTTCAAGTTGTGTCAATTAAAGTCAATTAAAGTTTAAGGCACTTTCTTCTTGAAGTCACAGGTAGGATGCAACAGCATATGTAAGCAAGTTCAATGTCCAAAGGGCAAGAGCAAAACAAGTTCCATGATAGGTCTGATGAAAGACTTTACAGTCCCTTGTCTTGCAACTTTCACCTCCACCTTACGTCCCTTGCCATCATCACTAGGAACGCTCTTTACAATGAGTCCCATGGGCCATTCAATTCTTTCGGCTTGCTGGTCCTTGATCGCATGGTATCTGGTCACACTCAACTAATGTTGGCAAGAGTATGCCCTCTCCCTCCTTGATATGAGAGACCATGAACATAGCCCTGCCGAAGGTCTCTACACGACCAGAACAGGTTCTGAGAGTATATGGTGTTGCATGTCCCTTTATGCCAAAGATCTCAAATAATTTAGGTTTAACCAGGGATCTGATGCTCTGTTCATCTATTATGGCATACATCCTAGTAGCTTTCTCAGGTTGACCCTGTGGGTATATCTTGACTAGGCATACCTTGGCACAGCATTTGTGATCTATGCCTTCTCCACAGACTTCTGTACATGAAAAACAAACATTTGCTGTGACTGGAGCATGGCTTTGTTGCTCCCCGCCATGATTTGAAACAGACTGGATGGAGGTAGCTGCTGGGAATTGTCTGAAAGGGGACCTGGAAGTGTAACATGTTTGTCGCTACTGCATTCTGTGCACTTGATGACAACTTTACAGTCTTTAGCATAATGATTTGAGGAAGCACAGCACCTATAGCATACTCCAAGTTTCTGGAGAATCCCCCTACGATCTTGTAAAGTCTGTGCCCTAAGCCCATGACATTTCTTAAGAGGGTGAGGCTTCTTGTGAATAGAGCACTGAGTATTAGGGTCTTTATCTCTATCACCCGAATTACTATGGTGTGCAGGAGAGGATATGGGTGGTGAGATGTCTGTCCTTTTAACAGATATTGCTCTATTAAAGTCTCTACGTTTAGCTGCTGTGCTATCATACCTTGATGATGATGAAGCAGGCAAGTTGGATTCGCTGAAGCTGGGATCATTTCTCGTCCAGGCTTGGTCACTGATCAATCTGCAAAAATATGTGAATGGAGGAAAAGATACATTATAGTCTCTTTTGTATTTTGAGCCCTGTTGCACCCATTTCTCTTGCAGGCCATATGGCAGTTTAGACACCACTGGATTAACACCATAAGCGGTGTCCAGGAAGCTTAGTGCAGGTAGACGTGGGTCTGTCTTTGCCAACTCTAGCTCCATGAGGAGGTCACTTAGTTCTTGGAGCTCACGATGATCTTTGTTACCTATGTAGCCCCTATATAGATATAGATATATATGTGTTACTAGTGCTACTACAGCGATCTGTGTTTCTGACTGCAAACATTTAATTGCCTCTGTGTGTCCTGTGAGGTGGAGACTTATGGAAATTGCAGTACAGAGCGGAGACTGAGACAGTGCAAGAAGGATCTTTGAAACTGCAACTCCCAGGAGGCTGTGAGAGAGGAAGTAAGGGGGACTATGGGCTGTAGCTGCTGAGAGCGCTCAGTCTGGGAGAGCCGTCTGAAGAGTACAGACCTTTGTAACCTTATGTGGGTTAAGCCTGGGAGCATCAGAGCTGTGTGGTCGGCGCTGACATACCGGGACACACAGGCTCTTTGCAGCGGTGCAAAGAGAGGCTGTTTTTCGTTGCTGAGCAGGACAGATTTTTTTTTTTTCAAACAAACTTTATTCAGTTTTTCGACCACCCCCACATGGGGTATAGCCTTTTTAACAAATGAAGTGGCTTGACATACAGTTCTTGCATCTTGGGGTCGCTCCTCGCATCCCCCATCAGTATATCTTAACTTCTCCTCTTCTAACATTCCCAACTAAAATTAACAATAACATTTCATTTCCGTGCTGGCTGCCATCTTTTTGTTACTTGTCAGTTTCTAAACTCTACGTATAAAATGCTCTTAAGGGTCTTAAGGGTGTCAGGCGTGCTTATCAAAACAACTTATGGGTTATACCTTCACATCTAAATTATTCATTTTGTATTACACTTTATGGTACTTCCAGGACCCCCAGGCTATTTGACAGTTTGGCTTTAAGGTACCAGTCTGAATATATAAAGGATTGCATTATGTGGATCAACTCAGCGCCTTCGAAAGTTGCTTCCACATAGTATTTCCAACGTTTGAAGAACCTAGTAGTTAGTGCATCCCCCTGCGTTTCAGTGTCCAGTTTTTCCCGGAGAAATACAATTTTTAGTTCTGAGGTGACCTTCGCTATTGATGGTGTGGAAGATGCATTCCAAGATCTCATTATGCATCTCCTCGCCGCTAGCAGGCATACATGAAGCCAGTCACTACCCTTGTATGACGAGCAGTGCGGTTCCTCTGCCAAGTACTCGGGGATACTGAAAAGGTATAGCAATGGATTCAGACGTGGGGTCCACTTCAGGACTGTTTTGACATAGGAAGCCACGCTTGTCCAGAAATGCATCATGGAAGGGCACGTCCATAAACAGTGGGCCAATGATGGACGAGACAGTCCACATTTGGGGCACAGGGACAGCAGTTGCTGCGGAGTCGCTCCGGTGGGGAGGAAGTACGCCACATAAGCCCGATGCATTATTTTGAATTGAGTCTCCCTCCAGGTTTCATTGACAACCAGCCTGCGTACCAGATTGTATCCATCCACTATACGTTCTACTAGGTCTGGGGTTGGGAAATCTTTTGACCATTCTTTTACATTTGATGAAGATAACTTGGCCACATACGTGAGAATTTTCTGTGTAGTCCTGCCTGGACGACCGGAGAAAGTGACAGAAATCCTCACTTTTTTTTAGGTCCCCCGGAAACTTCCACATAATGTTATTGGCTATTTGTGGAGTAACGGAGATATCTACAGCTATGGGGACGTGGTCTGATATGACTATGTCGTATATTTCTGAGGTTTTTACCATCTGCATCAAGGGATTCGTACAGAACAGGTAGTCTAGGCGCGCAAGGCAGTCATGCACCCTAGAAAAGTGAATAACGGAGATATCTACAGCTATGGGGACGTGGTCTGATATGACTATGTCGTATATTTCTGAGGTTTTTACCATCTGCATCAAGGGATTCGTACAGAACAGGTAGTCTAGGCGCGCAAGGCAGTCATGCACCCTAGAAAAGTGAGTGTATTCCGCCTCCAATGGATGCAGCACCCTCCACACATCTTGGAATCCCATGTCTGAAACCAGCTCGGATAGGGCGGAGTTCGAGCCTAATCTTGGTGGCTGCGCTACTTGGGATGTATGCGGTGCTCTCTTCCTGTCTTCTAGGGGATTCATGGTGCAGTTGAAGTCTCCCCCCACCAGGTGGTGTTGGGTGCACGTTTTAGCAAGCCAGGAGGACAGCGGTGTAAAATGCGATTTAGTCGGTGAGTTATGCATATAAATGTTGGAGATCGCCAACTCCAGTTCAAAATATTGCAAATGTATCGTTATCATCCGCCCTTCATCATCTGTCTCGACTTTTACCACCCGGTAGGGGAGCCTCTTGTGCAAGAGAATCACCACCCCCGCTCTATGGCCCTCTGAAGGAGAACCAACAGCTTCACCGACCCAGAGTTTTTAAATTCGTTGCACATCCTCCGCCTTTAGGTGTGTTTCTTGTAATAATGCTACATCCGCATCCAGGCGTTAAGGTGTCTTAGGATCATGTTGCGTTTATGAGGGGAACTGCATTCCCTTAACATTCCATGAGACAAATCTCATATAGGTTTTCTAGTTATGCGACCTGTACAGGCAGTTTTAAACATTAATGTAGCTTTGGTGGGTGTGGGAAAACCTAGGGCTAGGGCTGCTCGTTTCTGTTAGCAAGGACGACAGCTGCAGGGCGCGCACGGACAGCACCGCTCCCAGGTCACCTGGACACCAGTAATCTAAGAGGCAACCAGCAATATGGGAAATATTTATAACCAACTCAACTTCAATTAAAATCTTAAACATATAAACGCAAAGAAACAAAAAACATTGTAGTAATGACTCCACTTTTTTCCTATGCGGGCGGAGTGAGACCCGTGGCTCCGCCTCCCGCCGCCACTCTAATGTGGTGACTAAAAGTAGCACCATTCCCCTCCAATCCATGGAGGTGATAAACCCGCCATTGTATAGCTATTGCCGACCTCGGCTCCAGTGTTTTTAACGTTTCCTGTATTTGCGCGGTGTGCCCCTGTTGCGTCTTGGGGTTCTAGGGATCCTGCGGGGGGACCTGAGGGGTTCGGCGTCCTTTGGGGGAGATCCAGAGTCCATAGCCATTGAACAGAAAAAAGATTCTGCCTCCATGGGGTCGTGAAAAGAGCATTTTCGTCCCGTTGGTGTTTCCATATGGAGGACGGCCGGGTACGCCAATGTGAATCTGATCTGCTTCTGATAGAGGGCTGAGCATATCTTATTGAAGGCTTTACGCTTTCTCGCCACCTCCCCCGAGTAGTCAGCAAAGATCAGTACCTTGTGGCCGTCAACTTCCATTGAACGAGAAGAGCGATATTTTTGCATGATGAGGAATTTGTCTGCATAGTTCAGGTACCTGACAATGACCGGTCTAGGATTCGTCCTATCCGGCTGTAACTGCCCCAGTCTATGCGCGCGTTCCACTACGCAAGTGGAGGGGAGGCCCAGAACTTCTGGTATAGTATGTGAGCATAGATGGGCAAGTACTTGCGGTTTGTAGGATTCAGGCACTCCTATGATTCGAAGATTATTTCTTCTGGACCTATTTTCCAGATCATCGATCTTGGTTAAGAGTGATTGAGAGATATCATCAAGTGCTGACACTTTGGTGTTAGCTTCTAGCACTTCTTCCTCCAGGATTGATATTCTCTGTTCTGCCTCTTTAAGAGGCCTGGCCTGTGTCGACAGGTCTTTGCGGATCTGTGGGAGGCCTTGTTGAATTGCAGCTTCCACTGCTGCTGTGATGGTGGGCTTTAGCAGGTTTGCCACTGCTAGTGCTATCTTTTCGTATGCCTCCTCATCAGCACACACCTCTTGCATGAATGAGGTAGCTGGTGTCCTCTGCGGCGATGTGCCCCTGGTGTCCGCCATCTTGGCCCCATTTGTGTCTCCCTTCTTCCCGCTCGATCGCGTCACTGACAGCGATCGGGACCGCGTCCCGGCCAGGAACCTATCCATCAGGGGCCGCCTGCACTACGGGAGCCGTTGGTGAGTGGGGAGGGCGACGGTGCCGGTTTTGTTAGCAGGTTAGTGGCCGCGGTTAGCAGGAAAGATTTTGATCGAAGTGGGGCCCAGTGACGCGCTGCGGCGGGGACATCACGGCCTAGACGCACGGCCGATCCAGCCATAGGAGTGACCCAGCCAAGCTGAGGGAGGGGAGCCAGACGGGGTCGACAGAGACAGCTTCCTGGTACCTTGGACGAGTGGAGACCTTCTGCAAAAGGCCCTAGATGAACTTCTTCACAAGTGTCAGTCTGAAAGGAAAAGGGACGTTCATCTTCTGCTGACAGACATCATCCTTTCTAAGTGACCCTGGGAGTGGTGAGTGGGCTTTGGCCATTGTGACATTGTACTTCTCCCATCTGCTATACAGCATGGGCCCCAACGTTGGCTAGCCTAGGACATTACTACTGGCCAGTAGTCTAGAGAGGGTCAGACACTTATAAAGGGAGATATTAGTGGTGCCTATACCTAACTCAAGGGTAACGTCTGAGACAGTCTGACATTGCAGGCTTCCGTGCATGCATTAAATAGCTGCGGTTGCTGAGTGTCAGAGTGCCTTTGCCTGTCATTGACTGTACCTTATGTGATTGGTGAGCATATACAGTAAGTGCCTCATTTTATACTTTTATCTTGTGTGGTCATTAAATCTGTTATAAAACTCTTTAAAGGTGTGTTGGTGTGCTGTGGATCCACATTTGGGTGGTACATTGGTGTAGGGGGATAGAAATACCTGATACATTCAGCGGCTCCTTCGGGGGTGAGCGCTACACCCATTTTTGGAAAGTTTTGCAGTCTGTTGAATAGAGCGTTTTCTATGGCTTCAGAGCTACCACAGGTTTGCTCAAGTCTTGCCCATGGGGCAGCAAAACCTGCATCTGGATAGACAACATGCACCGCTTTCCATCTTTTAACACAATCTGCAGATTCTGGTCCCAGCCACTTTAAAAGCAAATCAAGTTCCTCCTTGGCCGTAAGGTTGAGATCAGCGATAGCAGCTTTGAAGGTTTATCTCCAGTCCATGTAGTTCTCTGGACAGACGTCGAACCTTGGGAGGCTAATGTTAATGAGCTCACACCGTATCATATATCTGGCGAAGTCAGACAGGTCTGATCTCTCACTCTTTGGTGCCAAAGTAACTTGTGGAATCCCTTGGGTGTGAAAGATGTCTGGTGAAGAAGGGTGAGGTATACCAGGATAAAATGATGATGCAAGAGCATTTAGCTGTGGTGTAGTCTCTAAGGCTTCTGCTGGCTGTAGTTTGAACTGTGGCTTGTCACTGGAAGTCACCTTGTTGTTAGCAGGAGGTGATGTGGTTTGCCATGTAGATGCACTTTAATTGCGGACTTGAAGAGTCTTAGGCATTTGGAGCTGAGAGGTCTCCGAGTTGAGAGTTAGAACAGTGTTGCTAGGAGGTACAGGAGAAGACTCTGCATTGTTGCAAACATTATGCTTTAACACATATTCACTGGTGCGTCCAACTGGATCTTATAGTTCTGCTGAGATAAGGCAGTCTCAGTTAGTACTTTCTCCCATTCCTTGTTCAATGACCTTCAGCCTTGCTAGGGCAGCTGTTTCCTCCCTTTCCATTTGCAGAATCTTTATTTGGGATTCCACCTCTGCTTGTTGAGCAGCCATTTGTGCTTGGCGAGCTTTGCTCTGGGCTTCCATCTATGCTTGATGAGCTACCCTTTGCGCTTCCATTTCTGCTTGGCGAGCTGCCCTTTGTGCTTCTACCTCTGCTTCCTTACTGGCAAAAGAGCTATGCGCTTTATTTGTTTCCAGATTAGCACGGGTCTCTATTAGCTTATCGCTTAATGTTTAACTTCTGGAGCGAGAAGATGTAGAAGAACGTGCTGTAAGCTTGGTTGATGTGGATCTGTAAGATGTGGTCTACTCCAGTTGAGCAATGCGGAGTTCTGCCTTAAACTTAGCATTTTGCACTAAGAGATCCCTTTGTTGGTTTAGTGCATCAGCCTTGGATAGTTCTGCTAAAGAGCGCTCCTATATTAGAGTCCTGTAAGAAAGTTGTGTATTTTGCATACAGCTGCTTCATACGGAGCAGATAGGCGATCTATAGAGTCTCCTAATTCAGCTAGTTGATCATTAAAGTGTGGCAAAACTGACATGCGGTGTGTAGTTCTGTCCCATAGATCTGACAGATTGCTGGAGAACTCATCTTTAGTGGTTTCATAGTTTTCGCTACGTTTCTATGTCGATTTTATTGTGCGTTTGGGTCTCACACTCTGTTTGGCAATATCTGCAGAATCTGCTCCCTGTACATCTGAAAAATAAGAACTAGTTTGGTGGTAGCATGTGAGCTTGTGAACTTGAAGAGCAGGAGAGATGGTATCAGCCTGCAGGGACATACTGTATTAAGGGGATGACAGGGGACTCTCTCCGGCCAGCGCAGTGACAGGGAGCACGCCAGTACCATACTTCACCAACTGCTGTCCCCGAAGGCACTGCTTAATGTAATGGTACTGTACTGTAATGTGTACCAGTAAATGGTACTGTACTTTACCGCGCTGTCCACTGTCTGATGTCCTCACTGCTGCACCGCTGGTACCACTGCCACTGCAAAGTAAGCCGGCACTGTAGAAAGCAAGGCTACGGCGGCAGATAGAGCAGAGCCGCATTAGCTGATACTTCCTCTATAGCGCCGGTTACTGTGACAGGTAGAGTGATACCAGATAACTTTGGATTGTTGTACATGAATAACTTTAGGGTGCCCATACACTGTGCAATTATCGCATGATAATCGCGGGAAATCCCGCGATCGTACAATAATCGCAAAGAGTATGGAAGGCGTGCAACCGTTTTTACTGTACGGTCGCACGTCTTTTGTCTAAGGAGCATGCTAGAAAACCAGCCGAGAATCGTACGATTTTCGGCTGGTTTTTAGCATGATCGTAAGATCAATGCTGCACGGGCCGGTGCACACTGCCCGTTCAGCAGTGCGTTCATCGGAAGCCCGCCCCTCAGTGGGGCGGGCTTGCGATGATCGCAAGTACGATCTGCCTGTCCAAGATGGGCAGATCGTACGTTTTTTTAATTACTTTACAACCATCGCAAGACTAAGGTCTTGTGATGGTTGTAAAGTGTATGGCACCTTTAGATTGTTGTACATTTTGTTGCACATTAAACACAACCCCCTAAAATAAGACCTAGTGTGGTTTTTTGGGGCAAAAACAAATATAAGACAGTGTCTTATTTTTGGGGAAACACGGTATAATCACTGCGGACAATCCTTATCAGATAGCTGAACTCACCAAATACCTTTTCCAGCACACTTTATTCCGTGCATCAGGTTACAGCAGACAACTGGATACAGCAGATTAATGAATATACAGTATTTAAGGCGGTCAAGGATGATCATGTTTCCAGCTAGCATGTGCATGTAGTCATGACAGGGCCAGCCATGACACACGACTAGTACCGAACAAGAAAGGGGAAATACATCATAGATGGGAGGGAACACAGAAAAACATAAGTGCAATAACCAGAATGACCACAAGATGTCAGTATATTAATTAGCCATACAATACCAGTGAGCAAATTACTTCAGAAAAGTTAACTATGTGATTCTCATTTCACATTTGTTTGAATATTAACCATAACTATGAATTGTCATATTTTATACAACTATTGCGACAGCTTCATGAAGCTTAGAAGGAGGTTGAAAAAAGTTCAGAAGCTGATTTTGTTTTAATTCTTTATTTATAAAAGGAAATATATCCACATTTAAGAAAAATAAACAGTATGCAAAGAAGTTGCAAAAATAACAGCAACCTCCTTAGAACTTTTCAATATTTTAAAGAAGTTGATCTTAAATGCAAGTTGCATGCATCTGATAGCAATCTAAAAATTGACATGTCTACACAAGATCCTAATCTGCTTTTGGAAGTGTGATATTTGGGGAATTTAGCACATATGGTGAGCACTTAAGGAACAGTCTTGAAGCCGTTTTAACAGAAAAAGGACATTCTTTTATTTCTTTAACAACAGAACAACGACTTTCTGTTGTTCTAACAACAGTAACAACATCAGGTTAATCTCACCATTCTCAGGTTGTCCTGTTCAGTCACAGTGTCCCAGTCCCAGGACTATACTGTTTTCCTCAACAAAACTTTTCAGGAATACTATGTACCATTGAACAGCTTTCAGCAGCTTTTGATTCCAACACACACTTTGTGTGCCTGGCTCTTTCAGGCTCTCCAAACCTTCCAGCCTCCCAGGCTGTTCCTTGTGTGCCTCCCGCACACACCACACCTGGCTTGGCTTGGCCCTCATGTGTCTACAGCCCACACCACACCACACCAACTCCTCCCTTGAGCTGTGGTCTGGGCTGCTCTCAGCCACCTGATCACCAGCAACACCTGACCACAGGACTGGAGATTTCATCCCACCCTGAATGCTAAGAAATCTCCAGAGCTCCAGATCCCAGTTACAAACTGAAAGGCCAGCTTCTTCCCTGCAAATCTATTTATATTCTGGAACCTCTCAGACCCTCTGACTGTGTTGCCAGCATACTCCTTGGCATTGCCACGCACTGCCACAGAAGGTTTTTATACTTAATACTATGGGGGGGATTTATCAAAACTGTAGCAGACAGAATCTGGAGAAGTTGCCCATGGCAACCAATCAGCATCTCTCCTCAGTTTGCTTAGGTAAGATTTGAAAATGAGACAGAGAAGCTGATTGGTTGCAGTGCAAATCTGATCCAGATTTTGGCTGCTCCAGTTTTGATAAATTCCTCCCAGTATGATAAATTCCTCCCAGTATGTTTTATCTAGTCCCTGCATGTTTACATACCTGGTTTACTTGCTTCAGTGGGAAAAGCCTCTATTCCTAGGTCCACATCTTACCTGCTAGCCAGGCCTCATTAGTTAGTCTCGGCTGTCCACAGGCATTTTTATATGTGAGCTGATTGATCAGGTCTCTCTTTCGCTCTCTGCTGCTCGGTGAAAAGGCTGACTGCTGACAGAACACTAAAACGGTACAAGAGCTGCCTGTTTGCTTTGGGAAACCTATTAAGGGGTACCCTGTTAGTCAGTTAGTTTAATTAATGGCTTGAACGTACAAATGTTTCATTTGTTTTATGCTGTAGATTTGCTGTACAAAGCCCTACTGCACTGAAACTGTGTTTGTTTGCTGCCTTGCTGAATACAAGTGCAGACCAAACCTGCTAGCACTGTTCCTGGGTGTCTCGGTCCTGTGCATGGTTTATCGCTGCCGATACAATTTGAGCCTGTGCTACAGTAGTTACGGATTTATTTCTGAGCATAAAGCATTAATAAAGCATGCCTATGTATTACAAGCTTCCCTTTTTATCATCCTGGCATGTGATCTGGATCTCCAAATAGTCCCAGTGCATGTTAGATTCTTTCTTACAGGGCAAGGGGGAATTTATTTATTAATCGCAATGGTCCTCCGATGGGTGATGGCAAGGAATTTTGGACTCGGGTGAGAGGCATGGGCCATAGCCTATAGAGAAATAGTGTGACAGTTCCTAAGATGCACCTGGGAGTGCATTAACTGTAAGGAAGAGTAACATACAAGCTAATGCTTGCACTCATGCTGCATGTTTTCAATCTATTTATAACTAAGCTGTTCTATGTAACGTTAAAGTGACATTAAAGTATAATTTTTTTTCACTTCCTCCAATGTTAGTATAAGCACTTACCTTAAATGATGTCTCTTAATCCGATCTTCTTCTTTCCTGATGTTTTCAGCTGTCCCTCCAGCGCTGCTGCAGGTTTCCGATCCAGCTCCTGTCCCACGGTGTCTGCATCCGGGTGCACGCGTCTATATACTTACCTTGTGTCTCTCCTCGTCTCCCGACCGAAAATCTGAACTGCTCATGCGCCTGACCCAAGATCCTTTGCGGCCGCCCGAGATTTTTCAGATTTTCAAACGGGAGTGCGCGGCGAAGACACAGGTACAGTTTAACCTCTTTTAAAGTGTTTTAAAACAAAAGTTTTTGCATATATCTACTGCTTGCTAGCAGTAGATATATGCAAAAAAAATGGAGGGTTTCATAACCCTTTAAGTATTAGCTACACTGGAAACTTTAAATTACTTAGAACCACAATATCATCCTATTATATCCAATCACCTAATTTTAGCACTTCATAATTAGATTTGTATCTTGCTTAAAAGTGATTAACAATCTCATGTTTTCACATATGATTAAAGATCTCATTTAGAGAGTGTGCGGAAGGGTCCAATTCCCTGGTTGGTCTTTACTCCTGGCAGTGAGCCCAGCACAGTGATTTTCCCCCTACTCCAGTTCTACTATTACCCTGAGTGAATAAACCCCTACCTAATGGCATCTAAAGCTAATGAATAGTAAATATGTTTTGGGTAGCATTCTATTTAAAGTATCTAATTTTTTAAAGTTTGAGAAATTCAACTTCAAATACCCAGTGTACTGTAATTACATATGCTGATTAGAAAAAGTAAAAACACATTTTTAATAATAATAACAACATGTTATGGATATAAATAAGTTGAATCAGAAAATTATGAAATTTTACATACCTATGCATACATTAAAATCAAGATATGTAGATAATCATAATTATTCAATATAAAATTACTTTATTTGGCTCACAATTAAAAAGTACTTCATTTGGCTCTCAAGTGCCAAACTCAGCCCCTAAGACCAGTATGAAATCTTTAGTCTCTTGGCAATCTGAAACATGGAATAACATTAATTTTGCAAAACAACAATAGATTGGATGTTTGTTGAGAACTTTTGGAATATCATTGCATTGCAACCCAAGAAAAAAGACAATCTGCTTGCTTCATTGAACAAAATACCAGGTTTGAGCTATGCTAACATAATTACAAATTATCATTTTAAAGTGGCACTGTCATTACAAATAAATAGTTTAATTAAAAAATGCATGTATAATATTTACCATACAAAATGTAATACACCCACACACAGGTCTGTGTCCATATTAAAAGCTTTCTCACTTTATTGTACAAACATGACAGTACAACACAGTCAGGCCGGGTCCTACCATGTCTAGCCCTTTGCCAAACAAGTTTTGCACTCAGTGGCGTCACAAGGGAGGTGCGGGGGGTGCGGCCTGTACCCGCGTGACACCATTGTAGGTGTGACACCAAAATGACTAAAAGTCATTTTGGTGTCACCCCCCTCTGAAAAGTCGGGCACTCAGTCATGGACCGAACGCCTGACAATATCAGGAGACTGTATGCCGGCGTCCATCACCAAGATGGCCGCCGGCAGGTATCAGAAGATCGCCGCGCGTGGTGACGTCACGCGCATGCGCGGTAACCGCTGTCACGGGTGTCACCCAGCCTCGGGACGCCCCTGTGTGCACTTGATAAAAGAACTATATACGATCTGAAACTTTGCTAATTTAAATGGGTGCTTGGCTGTTTTGTACTGCCATGCTTATGCAATAAAGTGAAAAATGTGGATGCACTATGTTTTTGCATGAGTGGAATTCCTCCAAGTTGCTGAATGAGGTCTCATCTCCCCAATCCCCTACATGACTTTCCTCCACTACACACCTCCCACATGCACATATCTCAAACTCTACTCCTTGTGTTCACCACACTAAATTCCAAACAGGATATATATTTAAAGATTAGGCAATGTTCTGCTTAATCACTGGTAAAATGTATGCATACTCTTTGTCAATTCTACTTAAGTCTCCTTTACGTTGTAAAGTCTTTTCCTTTCGTTCTCTGGCCATAGAGCTGCCTTTTCTTTACAGTGTGCTCAGCTGCAGTTCCAGTATACTGTAGTGGATAGTGTGTGCTCCTAAAGTTCTTTTGTATAATATTTACCATTAGCTCCATTCAGAGGTGGCTCTGGACTTTGTGAGGCCTTAGGCAAAACTCAAAATTGAGGCCCCCACTTACACCCATAATGAAAACATTTTAATTGAATCAGGAGAGAGCGAAGAGAGACAGCCAGGAGAGAGCGAAGAGAGACAGCCAGGAGAAAGAGCAAGCAAAGAGAGACAACCAGGAGAGCGAGCGAAGAGAGACAGCAAGAAGAGAGAGAGCGAGCGAAGAGAGACAGCCAGTTGAGAGAGCGAAGAGAGACAGCCAGGAGAGCCAGAGAGCGAGCGAAGAGAGACAGCCAGGAGAGATAGAGAGCGAAGAGAGACAGCCAGGAGAGATAGAGAGCGAAGAGAGACAGCCAGGAGAGAGAGCGAGCGAAGAGAGACAGCCAGGAGAGAGAGCGAGCGAAGAGAGACAGTCAGGAGAGAGAGAGAGCGAAGAGAAGGGGGGGAGCAGATCTCACCGGCATTCTCTGCACCAGAGGAGCTTACACTCCAATGTCCCCCCACAGTCACACACTATTATTATTATACATTTATATAGCTCTCACATATACCACAGTGCTGTACAGAGAACACTGAGCCAGTCACAGCAGTCTCTGTATAGAGGAGCTTACACTCTAATGCAGAATGGCACCAGCTGTAGGGGGACTACAAATCTCAGCAATACATTTATACAGCAATGCAGAACTGTATATGAATTGGACTCTGGGCATAGCAACACACTGGGCATAGCAAGGCACTGGACTCTGGGCATAGCAAGGCACTGGACTCTGGGCATAGCAACGCACTGGGCACAGAAACGCACTGGACTCTGGGCATAGCAACGCATTGGACTCTGGGCATAGCAATGCTCTGGGCATAGCAATGCACTGGACTCTGGGCATAACAACGCACTGGAATCGGGCATAGCAACGCTCGGGGCATAGCAACGCACTGGACTCTGGGCATAGCAACGCACTGGACACAGCAACGCACTGGACACTGGGCATAGCAATGCACCCACCGGAGGCCCCATAGAACCCACCATAGATCCTGCACAGCCCACAGAGACTGTCTATGGTAGGCTCTGCAGGGTCTCAAGTGGGCTGGTCGGGGGGCCCTTTCCTTGCAGCTCCTTACCTGCTGCAGTGGGCTTCTTACAGCACCGGACCGTCAGCGACCTCTTTCTTTACTGGACCGGCGATACAGGGCCCCAGCCCCGGTGTCCTCCACCTCCTTAGGTAGCCGCCTAACTTGCCTAATTAAAGAGCCGCCTCTGGCTCCATTGAACCCAACCCTCCTGCAGAGTTTAGAGACACTGCCAGATTCTTCAGTATCAGGCATTTCCAGTTTATAGGATGTCCCCCCTACTGCCTGCTGTGGCTAGTCCCCCCTTTCCGGCCTACAGATCTAAAGGGATACTTTCCGGCCTACAGATCTGAAGGGAGTAGCAGGGGTGGAGGGCGGTCACAGCAGGCAGCAGGGAGATGCAGGCTTCTGACACACCCAGAAGTGGCTGATGCTGAACTTTCTGCCACCAACTCCTAAGTCTGCAAGAGAGAGAAGATTGGCTATAAAACAGAGTTGCTAATGGCGTTCTTATACATGTGTTTTCCAAAGCAGTATTTATTCAAATGTTTAATGTTAATGAAAAGGCCTCTTAACCAGTTGACATCCGGGGTGTTAAACCCCCTTCCCATCCAGGCCATTTTTCAGTATTCAGCGCTGCGGTACTTTGACTGACATTTATTCCGTCATGCAGCGCTGTACTGAAATGAATTTTATACCCTTTTTTGGGGACACATAGAGCTTTATTTTGGTGGTATTTAATCACCACTGGGGTTTTTATTTTTTAATATATTAAAGGAAAAACTACAGATTTAAAAAAAAAACAAAAAAAAAAACCAGTTCCCCCTATATTAAATTCTGAAACATTTATTATTACCAAATTTTTTGGTAAAATATAATGATGTTTTGTATTTGAAGATGTTGCAGTACAAGGCAACTGAGCATACTGTAAAGAAAAGGCATATCTATGCCCAGGGAACGAAAGGAACACACTTTACAAAGTAAAGGAGACTTAAGTAGAATTGACAAACAATTGACAAAGAGTGTGCATACATTTTACCAGTGATTAAGCAGGGCATTGCCTAATCTATAAATATATATCCTGTTTGGAATTTAGTGTGGTGAACCCAAGGAGAGGAATTTGAGATATGTGCATGTGGGAGGAGTGTAGGAGGAAAGTCAATGTAGGGAATTTGGGAGATGGAGGACACTGGTGTCACAATCAGGGTTACCATGTCACAATCAGGGTTACCAACCATCAGTAATTTCAGAGAGAGTACATAAAAACTAGTTGAAATAAACTTGATAAGTTACCAAGTTAAATTCAGATTGTACATTAAATCTGTAAGAGGAAATTCAGGAGGAAAAGCTAGAGTCTGGACAGCGGCCAGCAGAGCTCCTTTAGTGAATAAAAGTAACCTGACTGGCCTTTAAGAGTTTCCAGTGAGGGAATTTATCCTTGCCCAACAATGCCCAAATAGCTCGTGACATGGCTACACAGATGGTATTAGGAAGAGTCGCTGCTAGGCAGCAGGAACCCCTTCTTTTGTGGGTGGTGCTGGTTGCTAAGGTAAGTATAACACTGAATGTCAATAAATTGAGGTGCAAGTCTCCCAGTGGAGATAGATGCATTAAGAGTCACTTCTTCCACTTAAAGTGGACCTTTACCCTTATCCATATCGTTAAAATAACAACAAACACACCTTTAGAAATGTTTACTAATGACAATATACAAACACACATACTTCTAGATCATTGCAGGCTTTGTATTTTTTGCATACCTTATATATTATTATTTTATTCCCCAGTCTTCTGACAGTGGCCATGTTTACTAAGGGCAGATTACTAGCTTTCCTTTTACTTCCTGGATTTCCCGAATGCCACCCGAAGAAAAAAAAAGTGGACTGTCTTGACACAATCCTGCCAGCTCAAAGTTTCCTCTTATTGAAGGAAGACCTACTGTCTCAGCTCAAACATGTATCTGTAAATTACGCTTTAGCTCCTGGCCTGGAATTCCAAGAGCAAGATGGTCTTTTTCTCCTTGATAATAACATTTTTGTGCCTCTAGACTTACATTCCAAAATGTACATTTTTTTTCATGATCACCCATTGGCAGGGCACTTAGGGATACTCAAGACAACGGAGCTGGTGCAACAATCTTTTTGGTGGCTTGGTTGCGTTCCGATTTCCAGGATTACATCAGGTCCTGTGAAGTGTGCAATCGGAATAAAACGGATAAGACCAAATCCGTCTTATCCGTCTTTGTTAAAGCCCCTGCCCTTTCCTAGCAAACCGTGGGAAATTATTAATATGGACTTCATTTAGAGCTTCCCCCGTCCGAAGATTTCACGACTATCTTCGTGATAGTTGATCGTCTTACTAAAATTTCTAATTTCTTGCCCATTCTGGGAACCTCTTCAGCTACCGGAAACTGCCCAACTGTTTATAAAGGAGATCGTCCGACTCCATGGAGTTCCGAATAATATTGTTTCGGATTAAGGGGTGCAGTTCACATCTAAATTTTGGAGAGAACTATGTAAAGCTTTAATTATCACATTTTTTTTCTCTTCTACATACCTTATCAAACTAATGGTCAGCACCAAACTAATGGTCAGCACCAATCAGACCCTCGAACAATATCTGCAATGTTTTTCCTCTTTTATATAAGACAATTGGGCTGAACAACTACCGCTAGCAGAGTTCATTTATAATAATTCTGTACATTCAGCTACAGGACAAGCACCATTTTTTTGATAACCTGGGTTATAATCTCTCTTTTTTGCCTAACCCGATTCTGGACACTTCTGCAGTCAGGGAGAGGACTGAGAAGCTTATCTCCAACTACAAAGTTCTACAAGAAGGTCTGACCAAAGCTCAACAGGACAATCATTTTTTTTTTTTTTATAAAAGAGGGGACTTAAACCTGCAGCCTGGAGACAAGGTATGACTTTCTACGGCAAATTTAAAATTGTCCTGCCATTCTAAGAAGCTGGGACCCAGATTTTTGGGTCCATTTACTGCAAAAAGACCTACAAAGTACATCTTGTTTTCCATGCTTCTCTGCTTAAACTCTCTGTTCCTGATCCCTTTCCTGACTGTGCATCAGATCTGCCTGCGCCTACTCTAATTGACCATTATGGACTGTGGAAAGAGAAAAGGACAAGTACAAGTTTTAATTAAATGGAAGGGCTATGGCCCTGAAGAAAATTTCTGGGAACCAGAAATTAACATACATCCTGCTAAACTTGTACAAAATTTTTTTCACAGACATCCTGAAAAATGT
>NW_017307741.1:113543-114495 GCF_000935625.1 Nanorana parkeri
GCGCCCCTTGGGGGGGGGGGGGGGGATGTAAGAAAAATCCTGCGCATGTCCAGTCAAAGTAAGGTCCCGTCCACACCTCTGCGTATGCCCATAAACCCATTCTTAGGGTCAAAGGTAAACATGTGCTCTAGGTACGTACGTACACACGCATGTGCATGCTGCACGCGCTTTCCAATAAGTAGTCGTACAGAAAGTGACATCTGAGGAACTGTTTATAAATGGACATGCTGTTGACCTGAGCTTGTTGTTATCCTGTTGTCTGCAGTTCCTGACCCAGCTTCCTTTGACTCTCCTTCTGCCTGCTGCTTGTACCCACTTGATCCTTGGCTTGTTTCCTGGCCTCACCCCTGGCTCTCAAATTGGCACCTCACCATCTGATCGGCTTGACCCTGGGTTGTGACTTCGAGTTGGCTTCTGGCTTCCACTTCTGTTACCCCGCTCTGCATCTGGTCCACTACAGCCTAGGCACCAGTGCTACCCTGTGCCCTTCTTTCCCTGTCCCCACATCCAGGGGAGTTGGACAAGGGACGCCACCTCCTCCATTCGGTCTCACTCCAGGTACATGACACATACTGTCAATGCCAGTGCTGGTTACCATTTCCTCCCATGGAAATATTGTTCCTTTGTACTTTCTTTATCTTTACTTTGAGTTACAAGCAGTTCAGTCAGATTATGCAGTATTACTGTAACTGCTTTAAAAACTACTTGAGTACTGCATGTTTCTAATTTGTACTGGCTGTATGTGGCTAGATGGGATGTTCCTGATAGTGATGCTGGTATATGTACTGACTGATGAATAGTTTTTTTCATCTACGGTCTTAAAGTTGGGTTGTATTTGACAGCGTTGGTTATCAACATCTGAATGTGCTGCCTGATTGTGATATATGAATTCTAATGTTTTATGCCACTATAATGTCTTATGTTTTCTCTGTTCTGTTTTGGTTTGGCTTTT
>NW_017307741.1:114520-118089 GCF_000935625.1 Nanorana parkeri
GTATTTATCTCACTGAACATCATTTAAGGAACAATTCTCCCACTGAACACCAATAAGAATAATGGGGATTTCTCCAACTGAACACTGAAAGTAAATGAGGAGCAATTCTCACAATTAACTTCATTGACTAAGGGGCCTGACTCGCACTGAACACCAATTAATCAACTAGCAATCATAAACATAATTTGCTGTAATGTCACAATACAATTTCACTTATTGCACAGCAAAATAGCTTCAATAATTGTCATTTTTACAGCTTGCAATCTGTTCATGAGGGCTTGTCCGATTGCCATCTAGTAAGAAGCAGCACAATTACATATTGTAGCAATAGCTACATGTTAGCAGAGCTAACCAATCTTTCCTCTCTGTCATCTCATCCTAATCCATCAGGTTTGCTTTCTTACAGGGTTTCTAATCATCACTACATCAGCGGTGTCTTGTTGTCTCTTTCAGCATGTTGGCGGTATCTAGACAACTTTTAGCATTTTGGTGGACTTATCTAGTCTCTTGTAACACATCAGTGGACTCTAGTCACTTCCAACACCTTGGTTAATTCTAAGATTCCTTTGCTTGGTGTCGGTGGTCTTATGTAAAAACATGGTAAAAGAGGTATAACTTTACCTATTATGCTTTAGCCTCACCCATTAAGCCATACCACTCTCAGTTGTATTACTGTTCATTGTTTAAGTGTTTATCAATAAAGTAAATACTTGAAAGTTTGATCAAGGATATCAGTGCCATAGCCTCTACTGAACCACAATGGCTGACTATTGATATGGTCCAGAAACAGACAAAATGAAGGTGAACAAAGCACCTGGACCGGATGGCTCACACCCACGTGTCCTCAAAGAATTGAGCTGTGTAATTTCAAATCCATTGTATATAATTTTTAGAGACTCTCTGATGCAGGGGTAACAAACTTCTGGCCCTCCAGCTGTTGTGAAACGACAAATCCCATGATGCATCTCTCTTTGGCTGTGCGAATCTTGCAATGCCTCATGGGATTTGTAGTATCACCACAGCTGGAGGACCGGAAGCAACCCCTGCTCTAATAACTGGCTTGGTAATGATGGATTGGCACAAGGCCAATGTGGTGCCTATATTTAAAAAGGGATCAAAGTCTTTATTAAGTAATTACAGACCTGTACGTTTACCTTCAATAGATGACAAGATACTTGAAAGTTTGATCAAGGATCACAAGCAATTGTTTTTGCTTGAAAATAATATCATAAGCGATAGTCAGCACAGGTTCACAAAAGACAGAAGTTGTCAAACAATTTTACAACAGCTAATTCGCGCTAAATGGATACCAATAAGCTAAGTGTCAAAATTAACTATATCAAGTCTGCTGGTGTGCCAACTATGTAGTGTGAAATTCTTAAAACAATGCACTGCGCTGAACCTCTCTTAGCAATATATCAAACAAAAAGTGTGTCTAAATACTGAAAACCAATATAATCAACCTCCAATAAATAATTTAAATTCAGTTCACAGTGTAAGTCTCTTATGAGACTTGATTTATTGGACACTTATCAAGTCTCATAAGAGACTTACACTGTGAACTTTATCACCTTGGATTTAAATTATTTATTGGAGGTTAATTATATTTGTTTTCAAGTATTTAGACACACTTTTAGTTTGATATATTGCTAAGAGAGGTTCAGCGCGGTACATTGTTTTAAGAAGTTGTCAAACAAACCTACTTTCTTTTTATGAGGAAGTGAGTAATAAATTGGACAGAGGAATGACTGTGGATATGGTATACCTGGACTTTGCAAAAGCGTTTGACACAGTTCCCCAAATGCTGGTAATGTATAAGTTAAGGTCAGTAGGTATAGAGTATTTAATCTGTAAGTGGATAGAAAACTGGCTTAAAGACCGTATTCAGAGAGTGGTGATCAATGATTTATACTCTGAATGGTCTGAGGTTGTTAGCAGTGTCCCGCACGGTTCAGTGTTGGGCCCCTTACTGTTTAATCTATTTATAAATGACAAAGAATTTGAGATTAAAAGTACTATTTCTGTGTTTGCAGATGATACCAAGTTATGTAGTGGAATACAGTCCGTACAGGATGTCTCTAACTTACAAGCAGATCTGAATGCACTGTATGATTGGGCATCTATTTGACAAATGAGGTTTAATGTTAATAAATGTAAAGTTATGCACTTGGGGACTAAAAACATGCATGCATCATACACTCTAGGGGGAGTCAATGATGGAGAAAGATCTGGGTGTACTGGTAGATCATAGACTCAATAATAGCATGCAATGTCAAGCCGCGGTTTCTAAAGCAAGCAAAATACTTTCTTGTATTAAAAGGGGTATAGACATCTAGAATATGCAGTTCAGTTTTGGGCACCAGTTCACACAAAGGATGTTGTGGAACTGGAGAAAGTGCAGCGAAGGGCAACTAAACTCATAAGAGGCATGGAGGAGTTCAGCTATGAGGAAATAAATAACTGACCTGAATTTGTTCTCTATGGAGAAGAGGCGATTAAGGTGGGACATGATCACCATGTATAAATACATAAATGGTCCATATAGTGAGCTTGGTGCCAAATTATTCACTTTAGGTCACTCCAAAGGACAAGGGGCACTCTTTGTGTCTAGAGGAAAATAGGCTTAACCTTAGCATATGGAAAGGATTCTTCACAATGAGAGCTGTAAAAAATGTGGAACAGACTCCCCCAGGAGCTAGCTCAGTTAATTGTTTAAAAAAAAATCTGGATGCATTCCTAAATGCACAGAATATTACTGGATATTGAGTTCTTATTGGTATATTAGGCATCAGAGATTGTTGATCCAGGGAATATCCGATTTCCTTATGGGATCAGGGAGGATTTTTTCCCCCCTGTTGGAGCAAATTGAACCATGCTTTATAGGGTTTTGTTTTGCCTTTCTCTGGATCAACAGTGGGTAATTGTAGGCATAGCATTCTGTTTAGGCTTTTCTTTTTTTTCTCCATATCTCTATAGGTTGAACTCAATGGACTTGTGCAGGGCCGTAGCAAGGGAGAAGCGATTGAGGCTCTCGCCTTGGGCGCAGGTGTTGGGGGGTGCAACCAGGAAGGAGAAGTTGGGCTTCTCCTCTGGATCCCCGCTGCTCTCCCCATCTGTATGCAGCGTGGATCCGAGGAAAAGTGAAGAGCTGCAGCCGGCAGGGTGGGGAGGAGGGAGCCGCTGTCACAGCAGCATGGCCGAGCTGAGGAGAGAGAGAGCCACTCTGCCAGGATCTGACAGCCGGCCTCTTCCTGTTCATCCATGAGTTTCTGAATGGGGAGTAGCACTCTGTACAGCGGCTTCTCCCCATTCAGAAACTGCTTGATAGTAAATATTTCTGAATGAATGAAAAGCCTCTGTACTTTCCATTCATTTAGAACAGAAAAAGAGATTGTGTCCTAGATTTCTTTTTCTATTTTAAAAGTGAAATATCAGGGGGCTATTTAGACCCCAAATATTTCCCCAAAGCCACCCAACAGTAAAAAATAAATAAAAATAAATAGAAAATAAAATACACAATAACAAAAAAAAAAAAAAAACACATCCTGGAGGCGGGGGGGAAAAAAATC
>NW_017307741.1:118307-125144 GCF_000935625.1 Nanorana parkeri
ACCAAAAAAAAAAAAAAAAAAAAAAAAAAAAAAAAAAAAAAAACAAAATAACAAAAAAAAAAAAAAAACACATCCTGGAGGCGGGGAGGAAAGACATCACATGATGTCGCGCATGCGTGGTGCTGGGTGACATCACGCGCCTGTTGGGGGGCACGTTTTTTCTTGCCTCGGGCGCTAAAGGAGCTAGCTACGGCTCTGGACTTGTGTCTTTTTTCAACCTGACTATGTAATAAAGATAATAATAAAGATATGTCTTGTGGGTATTTTTTTAACTTTAACTGTTTATACTGCATAGATATTGATTGTTTTAGGTTGTCATACCAGGTGGTCAGTAAAAAATGCTCTGTCAATCAATTCTTATAGTTTTATGTGTAAAATTCGTTGTGGGAGGTTGGCAACCCTGGCCACAAAATACAAGAGTTTGTAACATATGGTAGGCAAATGATAACCATATGAGGGAATGGACTGACACTTTACAAATTATTGCAGTAAAATATTAATGGTGACCATTAATATTTTGGTGTGACCATATCTGTTGGTGTGACCATATCTGTTCTAATCTATAGTATAATCTAAATTTGAGAAAACGGGTAGATTAAAAGCACTCAAATGGTCACAAATGGCCCTGAAGATGTAAAGATGCTGAGAAAGTTTTAACACATCAATAGATGAGGGTAGCTTGGACACATGTTCTGCATTAGAATTCATAGGGGAAGTATTATGCTCTTTTAATGATGGGGATACAATTACTTTATGCTCTATATACTAAGGTCATATTCTTCAGACTGTTGCTGCTTTAAATGCTTCAGTATTTCCCGGGAAAGCAGGTGCTCACTATAAGCTTCACCTTTAGGACAATCTAAAATAAAATATGACAGATTATCACTTTCAGTAAAAAAGAAACTCCACTAAGCATTATTGATATTTAACAATACCACATACCATAATTCTATTCTGAATATAATTACAACTGATTACTTATGCTCCAAATTTATGCTCCAAAGTCTGATAGAAATTAAAGATGCATTATATCATCACTGAAAGTACTTTTACAGATGACCCAATGTGCATACATGACTTACAAAAATGTACCTGCCTCATTTTTTTTCCAGCAGAGAGGCTGGTCACATTATCACATATCCTATGAAAACGACAGCTACATTTGGACACTAAAATATCTGGTTAACTAAAACTCTAGGGCCATTCACACATACAGCAGTGATCTGCGTTTTACAGCACCAGATCGATACAGGGCACCCTACCTCTCTTTTACCATACCAGGCCACATGCCCTCGACATTGGGAGGGACCCTTGCCAGCCCCCCTTCCCCTTTCAAGGCAAATTATCCTTAAGTTGAGGGGGACAATGAACTCATCCCAATATCTCTGGCCTGGTGGATGTGGGGTGGGGGACTTATTGGAATCTGGAACCCCCTTTGAGATAAGGAGGGTTCCCAGATATATGGCCCTCCTTCTGTGTAAATGAGCAAGAAGTATATAGCAAAATATTAAATAAATACACAGACACCATGAACTTTTTTAATGGTGTGTTTGTGTACTATTTGCCTTTTTTTAGAATGTACCCCTTACTGATTCACATAGGGGGGGATCTGTTAGGGTCCCCTTATCTTAAAAAGGGACTTCCTGATTATGATAAGTCCCATCCTCGCAGACACCAACATTCACCCCCAACAAGGTAACCTCCCAGTGGTTAGACCCCTCATGCTTCATACTAGACCCTTATCAAGAATAAAGGCCTAATGTGGATTTGGGGGTGGGGGGGTTGACGACGTCTTCATACCGTTTCTATTTTTTTTCATAAAAGGTACTCTGTGCACTCTCCCTTTAAAAAACAAAATTCATACCAGACCCTTAGCCACTGGATTAGAGCATTTGAGTTTTATTTATAGTGGAGGTGGAAGCTACCATATGGGAATTTTTATTAGCTGACTGGAGTTTAGTTGTAAACAATATTCTGCTTTTTGATTAGATCAAAAATCTTCTTTTAATACTTTCATCTTCTTAGGTTGTACTTCATTATCTGCATTGGAGCTCAGAGTAGTTTAGAAAGTCAGTTACAAACATATCTACTGGTATACGTGAGAGTGTGCATGGCAAGTAAATACATTTCCTTTCCACATTTGTTCAGACTAACATATATTCTTTTCCTCTTAACCTGATGACCCTCGCTGTTTGAGGAAAAACACAATAGTACAAAACCACAGGAATTACGGAAATAGAAATGCCTTCCAGATGCTTCAAAATACAAATCTGTATGAAGCACAGGGGACAAGCAGTCACATAGCATTTACTCTAAGCTAAAATGCTGTGATGTGCTGTTGTAAAGTATTTTTGAAACCAAATAAGAAAAAAAAACTTTTAGTAAATGTTCAAGAGCAACAAAATAAGGCTTCAATCAAAATATTTAAAATTGCCATTTAACTGGTAAGTTTATAAAGCAGTGATTGTAACATTCACCAAACATTAACCGTAGGTGAGTCTTCCAGATTCATGTTTTAAATGACAGTGATTGATTCACCACTAGTAAATGTTTTGTAAACGGCTTCATACACATGCAGCAAGTCTAAATTTCAAATACGAATGCTGCTTCTATTTCTATGACTGTTATCTTTATTTTTTTTTAAATTTAATCTCACAGGGTGGCAGGGGGTTAAGGCCTCATTCACACGAGAAATGGCCAGCACGTACAGCTCTGTACTGCGTGCACGGCCATATCGGGCAGCTCCCAGGAAGGACAGGTGCTGCGTGTGATTAGTACGCAGCCCCTGTCCTTCTCTATGGGAATACATGGCCGTACGCCGCCCTACGCTCACCTCAAGTGCAGCTGTTCGTGCTGGCTGTTTCTCGTGCGAATGAGGCAGAAAGGGTGGACTGCGTAATTAAATAAAACTGTTGCAGGTAGCGGGATGCATGTGGGGCAAAGCATGAAGCTTTATAAATAGGCCCATGTGACAATGCCTCACCATGACTCCAGTTCTGATTGACACCAAAATAATTGCTAGTTCCTGAGAAGAGGTCGCCTCTGCCCTGGAAGTTGCGCTATTTCTGAGGGTCAGGCAGTTGCCACCTTTAGATGTGGGTAGGATCCTTATCGGTGACAACAGCCATCCTGTTTTCCTTTAAAGCAAAACTGTCAAAAGTGAAATACATTTGCTGCCATTGCTGGCCTCTTTCTGACAATACTGATTCCCTGGCTGTCGCTAACTTTCTGAGCCAGAAACCTGGATTAGACATGTAGTATACTGTACTTGCATTCTTGTTAGTGGTCAGTGAATCAGAAAGTATTAATGCCAGACAATTACAGGCAGACAATAAGCATTTTCTTAAAGTATGTATTTCGATCATTACAGGTTTATTTTACTAAATTAGTAAAACTGGACAGGATTAAACTGTTCTAGTTTGCAAACACATTCAACCCAACTTTGAACATATATGTTATGACTGCAGACTTTCTAATATAAAAACAAATGATGTACCCCAAACAGATGGGTTACTTTACCGTCATAAATGACTAATCGAAAAACATTTGGGCATTGGAGTGAATTTTCAAGGATGTCCTTCAGAGTGCGACAAAAGAGTTTGGCCTGTTCAATGCGATCATCTTTACTGAAGGCAGCACTGGCTACATCTGACATTTCATACAGGGATGCTAAAGGTGTAGCATATTCCACAATACAGTAATATGGCTGGGATAAAAAAAAAGACGACAATAAAACAGAGCTGAATTAAGTACTGTTATAACAGTCCAACAGAAAACACAAGCACAACATTTTCAACATTTTCTTTTCATAACCTGAGCCTTATGATGAACAGATGCAGGGTCATCCCTACCTTTTTCACCTCCAAGAAGGGGGCCGAGCTGTCAGCCGGGCAGGAGGCGGCAGACAGCCGAGCGGGGGGCTGGGGGCAGTGGAAGGGAGCGGGCAGCCAAGCTGTCAGTCGGTGGGGCAAGCTGTCAGCTGGGCAGCCATGCTGTCAGCCGTTGGGGGTGCTGTTAGTCGCCTGTGCTGCCGCCCCCCTCCCTGCACCTGCCACCCCTCAATGGGATGCCGTCTTAGGCTGCCTCATTATGGGGAGGCTCCTGAACAGATGGAGGTATGGTAGTGCTACTGAAAATATAAGGGCCAAATATCTGTGTTCCTTATAGAATTGTGTAAACACATAAAGACTGCTTTACACAAGCATCCTAAAAATGACAAGGCAGGACAAGTAGGTATAACTATGATAAAATGGCATAGATTGATTCATTTATTCAGCATGGCTTCACTGATATTATATCATTCTGTTTAATATAGTTTTTATTATTTCAAATATACACTCTTATACATATCTTCAAAATAGAGATATTATAACATAGTTTTATCCCATAAATAACAGACTATACATCTCTCCATATAAACATATCTACTACATTGCTTTTACTGTACATTTTACATTACTCAACCTCATATCATCCATTACTTCTCTTCTACACTCTTCTCACATTTATTCTACTACCATATCTTCTTCTGGAAAAAGGAGGGGGAATAAATTACTAAGTGAATTTATGTAAACCCCTTCCTTGTTAAATTCTTCAAACCATGTCCTATGACCCAACTTGCCCTCTCATTCCTTCCTTTATAAATATTCCACACACTACTTTATGTTCTCTCCTTATACAGTATGTGGTCTATACTACATTGTCTATAAACCATAACCTTCTACTTTAGTTATGTTGTTTCCCCTTTATTCCCTATCGCCCCCCTACCCTCCCACTAACTTGTATTCTCAATGTGCCTTAATGTGTATCCTATATCTAAGAATATACCCCCTAAAATTAAGTTACAAACCCTCTGAAAGACTACTCTCCCCCCTAACCCAATTAACTCTCCAGAATTTATGTGCTTAATCCTCACTCAATCTCCCCTCCCACCAGCATACTATCCTCTTTTTTCTCTATACTTCCAAACTTACAGGTCAAATGCTATAAAGTCTAATGAAAAATAACTCAATATATTATTTATTTATACCTCTCTGGGATTTATCTAAATACCGTTTAGCCCTTGTATATATTTACTTATAGTTTCTATGACTCTATGGGTACTGCATCTCTATACCCCTTCTTTTCCTCTTTATCCTTCTTTACCAGTCTCCTAAATTCCTCTGACTGTCTGTATACTTCCCACTTCTCCCATATCTTATCATATTTATCCTTCCTGTCAACGTACCTTGCACTCAATTCCTCCATATATTTTATTTCTTCCATTATGTTCCCCCAGCTCTCTACTGAAGGTGGGTGCACAGATTGCCAGCCACGTGATATATTAACTCTAGCTGCAGCCAATACAAATCTTAAGATATCTGTCTTTATCTTTTTTATGGGGCCAGGAATTAATGATAATAATGCGATTGAGGGATCATTTTCCATGTTTGGGGTCCCTATGGAACGATATACTTCGAATATTGATTCCCAGTACGACTGCAGTCTAGGACAGCTCCACCAGATATGCAAGTACGTTCCCTCCTCAATACTACATCTCCAACATCTATCTGACATTTCTGGGTTTATATGTTTAATTCCTTCTGGGCACCTGTACCATCTAGACAATATTTTATATAGTTTTTCCTGATAAAATGAGGATGTGTAAGATATATACATCATAGTAAATATTCTTCCCCAATCCTTTTCTCAAATCTCTCTCTTCTTGTGCATCATCTTTAGAAGAGGCTTCCTTCTGGGACGACAGCTATGCAGACCAATTTGATGCTGTGTGTGGCGTATGGTCTGAGCACTGACAGGCTGACCCCCACCTCTTCAACCTCTGCAGCAATGCTGGCAGCACTCATACGTCTATTTCCCAAAGACAACGAGGCCTGTTCCGAGTGGAACCTGTCCTGTTAACCTCTTCACGACTAACAAAGTACAGTGTACATCGCTAGCAACATTCCATTCGCTAGCCGACGGGACTCTTTTTAAACTTGTAAAGCCGACTGTCAGCTTGACAATAGAAGCGATTCTGGCGACTCAGCTGTCGCCAGATCACTTCTATGGCCCGGTGAAGGGCCCCACCCCCCCCCGTCCGACACCCCCGCCGTGCTTCCCGGGCTCCGTTGCCTCTCCTACGGGACCGGCTTCTCTGGTGTTGGCGGGGAGCTGGGGAGAAGATGGACGAACCTCCGTTTGTCGATCCCCTCCCCATTCTATGGGACCGGGAACGATGTAGATTGCATCACTTCCAGTCCCATAGCTGTCAGTGCTGGGCTCCTGAAGCTCAGCTATAAGCTATTAAAGTGTGATCTGTACTTCAATAGCTTATTTGGAGTGTAAAGGTGACACTGGGGGTCTCTTGGACCCCCAGCATCACCTTAAAGAGTACCTGTCACCACCATGTAGATAGAGATGTTTCCCTACAGCACCACCTTATATCCAAATTTGAGATGGCAGATAGGTAAGTCAATAAATGTAATGCCTGTGTGGCAGAACCCTCCCCGTCTGATATCAACGGATACCACTATTTTGATTTTCAGAAGAAAGCAACAAGACCAGCTCTCCTCTCTGACACCCTGTCACAGGCGGCTGAGCAGGGCCGTCTTTAATATTGATTGGACCCTGGGCAAACATTCATTTTCTTGACCCATCCCCCCCCCGGACTCTACCGGCAGCAAACGGCAGAGGTGGAGCAACACTATGCTGATCACATAGTAAACAGAATGGTGCTGCAATGGTTGCTGCCTTTTCTTCAAGCGAAACACAAACAGTCTAGCGGCACACTGCAATTCTTTTTGGGAATAAACAGGAGAGAGAGAGAGAGAGAGAGAGAGAGAGAGGGGGAGAAGA
>NW_017307741.1:125228-132791 GCF_000935625.1 Nanorana parkeri
GAGCCAGAAGAGACAGTCAGGAGAGAGAGAGAGAGAGAGAGAAGAGACAGTCAGGAGAGAGAGAGAAGAGACAGTCAGGAGAGAGAGAGAAGAGACAGTCAGGAGAGAGAGAAGAGACAGGTGATTCTGCATATTTCTATATTTATTTCACAGGTAGATTATCATTAGATTGTATATTTAGTTGGTCTATAAAGCGCAGTGCACTTTTATAATTCATTTTTTAGGTGTTATTTACACTTTTTAGCATGGCAGCTAATAGGTTTATTGTTCCATAGCACATATGCTGTTTGTTAAATTATCTATAGGTGCATCCCTAGTATTGAAAGCACAGGAAGCTTTGCTGCAGCCATAGAACTTGATGACATGTCCTATAAAAATTATCAATCCTGCTTCAGCAACATGGATTGAACAGAAGCAATATCAGAAATCTGCTCTACATATGAATGTATTGCACACAGTATATGTATCTGTTGCATACATATACTGTGGCATATATGGGCACTTACTTGGTGTGAAGATGTAGAGAGGGAACACAGCAGGAGTGACAGCTCAGGGCACGGTGCAGGCTCCCAGCAGGCACGCTCACACAGGAGCACGGAGTACAGAGAGAAGCAGGGGCAGGGCCAAGTTGATAGGGGGCGGATCCCGGAGTGCCGTCTATAGTGCTCTATGTAGAGCTCCGACGCCGTGTGCACAGACAGGAGGCAAGGCTGGTGCAAGCCCCCTTGCCTACACAGGTGAGGCTGCCAGCCCTGCACGTGTATATCTTATGTGGGCTGAAGGGGCAGCTGCTTTGGGCCCCACAGCAATGACTGGGCCCTGGCCAACTGACCCTTTTGCCCTGCGTTAAAGACGGCCCTGAGGCTGAGCGAGCAGTGCACGGGGAGAGCCCAGCCTCCTGTGACAGCGTGGGCTGTCTCCACCCCCACACCGGTCTGCCGGACTGTTATAGGCGGCTGAGCGGTGTGGGAGGAGACACCGGCCACTCAAGGCGGTCTCCTCCCGCAGCGCTCGGCCGGCTGTCACTTTCTCTCCTCCCTGCTGGGACAAAGAGCAGCGCCCAGCGGGGAGGAAAGAAATCACGGCTGCGCCGACAAAACGGCAGGAAGGTGGCACTTTCAGCATTTAGCCAAAAGTGCCATTTTCAGCCGGCGTCCCCCTTCAGCTTTACGCCCGGGGCCAGCGCACCGGCTGCCCTCCCGCTTGTTACGCCACTGCTGCACTGTACAGTATACTGTACATCTGAAAATAAAAGAACAATCCTTTTACCTCCCCCTAATCTCTTGTACTTCTGAATGTCACCTCTGTGTATGACTTTTACATTTAATGATACACTGTATCTAGTCCATGCTCCCCATTTCAATACATTCCAAAAAGGGGTCATTTCAGGGGGATTCGTACTCTCCTGCCATTTCTATTTGATATATTTTGTTACAGAAAGTAAGGGAAACAGTTTTTTGTTCAAAAAGTTTTGTTTTTTTTTTGCCTTTATATAGTACAAATTAAAAATCTAGCAGTTATTAAATGCTATCAAATGAAAGTTCTATATGTCTGAAAAAGCAAAAAAAAAAATGGAAACATGATTATAGTGGGTTTAAACTATCCAGATATTAGCCAGGACATGTCACATGTGTTTCTGGTAAAGGAAATTGATTTGATGTACTCTTAAAAAAGGCAATTAAGTGGCAGTAGAACTACCAAGAGGGGGAGACCAGGTTGTGGGAGGCCTGGGATGAAAGGATAAAAAAAAGCAGCAGCTTGTTACTAGGAAGTAATGAATAAATGTCTGCCCTGCTTCTGCTGTAAACATTGCCGTGTGTTGATAATCTGTCACAAGTGTTCAAAAGGCGCAGAGCACTCTGGCTCTGTGCCTGAAGCTGATGCTCTCCGCTGTCTAATGGGTACATCCTCCCTGAACAATAGGGTTGCAGACCAGCCATATATAGAAAGTGTCTGGTCAGCAAGTGGTTAATAAGCTCTAATAAATCAGGTACCAATGAAACGTTGGTCATAATGACCACATTATGGTAACATTTGAGCTGGTATTCGATAAGGTTTTAGGTAAGGAGAGCAAAGTTTACATTGGAGAAATTTAGAGGGCTATTCACAAAAGGGTAAAGAGTTTGGAGAAGGCTGGAGAAGTGAACAAACTACACTGGAAAGTGAGTTGAATTGGAGAATTTTTCCAAATCAGCTATTTTGGCCTAGATTGTTCTCTTCTACTGCTCCTCCAAACTCTTCACCCTTTTATGAATAACTCTGTTAGTCTTGCATAAGGGAATATTTAATAAAGCCACTGAAACCAAAAGGGAAATTAAAAAAAAAAACCCTGAAAAAAATATATTGTATCAGTACATTCCCTATAGGAACAAAGTCTCTTTTTTCAAGTAACAGTGAATACATTTTGGAATGTTTAACCACTTAAGGTAGTAATAGCAAAAAAATAGCAATTAAAGAAAGACTGTATGATTTTTTTTACAGCTTATAATATCCAGAATGAATCCTCTGCTAACATTACCCTGGCTAATAGATCACTATTTTTGTCCAGGGAACTCAGCTGACTGTCCATGAGGATTCATCAAGGTTTTTTTGGCGATTTGACAAAATTTTATTTTTTAGTCCTCCTCTGGACCAAAACTGCAGAAGTTGTGAGAAGTTTTTACTTCCTTTCATTTCATTTTTACTTCTGTCAAAAAAAATAAAATAAAGCACAAATATACAACCCTGCAAGGTCTCCAACAGTGCTTCTGCTACTTGCTGCAAAAAAAAAAAAAATTAATAACTCAAATCAACCTGTATCTTTTAAAATAAAATATATAAAAAAAGGTACATTCCAAGGTGGATACCAGTAATAGCTTCCACTCTAATTGTTATTTTTGTTTTGGTGGTGGCTGCTCTAGTGTCTTGCTGTCATGTAGGCTCTTCAGTTAGGCTGTCACCCATGTATGCATGCATAAATGCACTCTGTAAGCATTATAGGGGGTCTGCTTAGCTTTCTCACCTATTATAATAGAATCACCAAGGGCTGATTTAGAAATGTTCTGCCCAGTGTAAAGCTGGGTGGATGTCGTTTGCATGGCATTGGGCCCTTAGATGGCGCTGAGGAGCATAAAAAGGTCCTATGGTCTTCAGTGACATCTAGTGGTGCCCATGCCATGCAAATGGCATACATCTAGATATACGATGGGCGGAAAATGTATAAATCTGCCCCTAAGTCATGAAACCTCATACAATCAGTTATGACAAGTGTTCAATAAAAAAGACCAAATACCTCTATGTTTAAGCCTGCACTGCTAAAAGCATTAGTTTAAGATAATGCAGGCAGCCAGAAAACAGGTGCCTCCCGATTGGATTAGCCAAGCTGCAATGCTTTGAAGTCTGATTTTCAGGAACCTTTTTTTTTTTAACTGATAGTATATGGTCCACAGTGTACATGTCTAACTTTGTCAAGAAATCTACAATGTTCATCAGCGCATACACTGACCTCATTAATGGCTTCCCTCCCCATACAGCTAAGAATAATAGTTGTTTCAGTAGAATGTACATTACTAACAGTCTATACCATGTAATTTGTGTCCCCATTGGAAATGTTGACTCACTTCCTGTCTTGGTGACAGTGTCATAAGGTGTTGTCATATGGTGCTAAAATATGGTCCATTTTACCAATTGCAAGCTGATGCGATTGTCTATTCCAAAAACATCCAGAAATGTTTGTTATTAAACAATGATCATTATCTTGTCTCACAATTTCACCCTGAAGTGGTGCTCATACAAACCAACAATTCCTAATATTTTTCCTTTAATATGTCAGTCTTCCAGCCATGTGTGTAAGCACCAAGGAAAAGCCTTCTCCTAAGGTCTGCAAATGTGTCCTGACTTTTGGTTTTCAGTTTGGCATTATTTGTCATTGTGGAGCTTCCTGACTTAAGTATTTGGAGTTCTATGAAACTATAGTTTGGTGCTGCCAGGACCATTCAAAGTTTTTTCCCAGACCCTTAAAAATGCCCTAGCCTTGGCACTCATTGGCAATCTACAATGACGCATTGACGCTTTTGTGGTTCAGTCGGGTGAACTCATTAAAAATGAACGTCCTACTGAAATTCCTGTACCTGTTTCAGGCTCTCCCGATATCCATCCCCATTTCCGCCAACTGCAGAGACTCCTCACTGGTTTCATTTGCGCTGATGCCCCCGCTCGTTTGCGACATACAATGCTGACTCTACCTATGGATTCTGGGGGTTGTTGGCCTCCCAGATCTGGCCAAGTACTACAAAGCTGCCTTACTTACTAGAGTGGTGAATTGGTGTTGTCATTGTACAGCCAAAAGATGGGTCTCCATGGAGGAGGAGTACACCCCGACCCTGCTCGCTGGCTTGCCCTGGTTGCCTCTTTGCCCTGCTCAATCCGCATTCATCCTACTATAGCCCCAACCATCACCCAGATGCGGTCTATCTTCAAGGTCACCACCCTGTCCCCGTTCCCATGACGCCGATTCTTGGTGATCCGTATTTCCCACTGGGCATGGAAGGTGGCAGGTTGCGTCGGTTCTATAAAGCACGGGTCTTTCAAGTTTGTGACTTCCGTACAGGGGAGCGATGGTTTTCCGTTGATGCATTGAGAGCATCTGTTGACCCTCCTTTAGACCACTGGAGCGCTCTCCAACTCCAACACTTCTTGCGCTCAATCCCCGCACCCCAGTCTTTATCGTGGCCCCTGGCGCCAATTCAGACGCTGTGTCATGACGGCTCGCAGGTACGACATGTAGTATCTCTTATTTACTCTACCCTGGTGGGACCCACTTCTACAGCGGAACCCAGCTTCCTGGGAAAGTGGGAAAGAGACCTTGACATGCAGTTTACCCAAGCTCAGAAAGATTGCATATGCTCTCTTGCTCACAAGTCCTCTATTGCATGTAAAGTCCAGAAACTCAGTTATAAGATAGTGTCCCGGTGGTTCAAAGTGCCGACACTACAACACTCAATGTTTCCCCAGGTCTCACACCTCTGTTAGCGGTGCAAGTCGGCCCCTGGTACTTTGTTTCACATTTTTTGGACATGCCTAAGGATTTGCCCCTTTTGGGATCAGGTCCTGGAGATCAAACAATTGACCATCATGACCATGAAAAATAACCCAGCGGCATGCTTGCTACACCTTTTGGATTGCTCTATCAGTCAATACAAATCATCCCTGGCTGTGCAATTACTAAATGCTGCCCATTCATGCATCCCTATACTGCAGAAACGCACTACCCACCCCCACTCCCTTCGTATGTGGATTAATAAAGTTGATAAAATATACCGTATGGAGGACTTCTCCTCCACCCTTAACAATATAGAGGGGAAGTTCGGGTCAACTTGAAGCCCATGGCTAGCCTTTCAATACTCAGAAGCCTGTTCCCGCGAAACGTTGTTGGCTTCTCGAGCTGAGTCTGAGCTGCACCTCCCCGATGGTAAACCCCGGCCACATATTGCAGGTGCTGTGTCAGAGGGGTCACACAACCATCGTTCACCTCTTCTGTCTTAAAGTCATCTACTTCTTGCTCTTTCGTAAACTTCCTTTCTGGACTGTTCTCTACCTAGCTATATGTGTGTCATTCTTAACCCTCATCTCTTCCTGACCCCTTTTCCCTTGTTTTTGACATTTCTACTGTTCTATACTTTTGCTTGTGTCCAGAATTATTATTTTTTTTCCCTTGGCTATGGCATTTAAAAAAAAACATCTTTATTGAAATGTATAAAACCATATGAAAGACAGGCACTCAATATAATAATGTCACATCAAACGTTACAATGGTAAGCATATCAAACCTAGAACAGTGTGGGTATAATACAACTTTGCATAAATATACATTTCAATCAACTTTGTGGATATCTGCCTCAAGGCTCATGCACAACAATTCAATAATATCAAAACTAAAAGAGCATGTGCATCCTTGTCCATGTTGTTAAACTGTTTGGAGAGAATCAGGAGGAAAAATAAAAAAATTGTGCCTCAGGGGCAGCACAGGGGCACTATACAGACTAATACTATACAGACAGTCCAGTCCCCGAGTTACAAACATCCGACTTACATACGACTCCTACTCACAAACGGAGGCTATTACTTTACAACAGTGTTAGTTGTAATCTCCTGCGCCCGTGCCAACGAGGACTGTATGTACATTACAGGAAGTTGGCTCTTGTTAGACGTGCAGACGAGAGGTCCGGGTCACTGTGAGGTTTTTACTGCTGTCCCTATCCTCATTAGAAAGATTTAATCTCACTTCCTGTCCTTGAGACAACAAGAAGTGAGAGGAAATCTACCCCTAGGAAGGAAAATTCACTCCTGTAAGAGTTATCATGGGAAACAGGTGTCTCCACTGAAGCTTTATCACCAATCCTTGTTTCCATGACAACCCAAAATTTTCAACATCCAATTGTCACAGGAACAGAAAATGAGGTGAAATCTTCTGAATAGGGGCACACACAACAAAACAATCTTTACAGGCAGTTAAACCTTCCCTATGCTATCCAAATCAAAAAAATGTTTTTGCCTTGAGTCACACTTAAAAAAATATACCTATTCCAACTTACATACAAATTCATCTTAAGAACAAACATACAGAACCTATCTTATTTGTAACCCAGGGACTGCCTGTAGTTCATAGAATTAATCTAAAGTAAAGAATGGAATGATACAAGCTCCACATTACCCTCCCTTAATTTGGTATGCTATTTCCCATGTATGTTGTCATGCCTGTGTCAGGAAACTGAAAATTGTATACTTATGGCAGCATACAAAACCCTACCAGTGCTTTCAAATTGAGTATAGTTACAAGTAGAGTTGGGCTAGATGTTCAAGTCGAGCGTGAGTTTGAGTAGAACGCAAGTTCGAGTCGAACGTGAGTTTGACTCAAAACATCGCTAGTTCATGTGTTCGCCAAGCACACGAACTATAAGGGTGTTCGGTCTGTTCAACCGCTGAATGCCCCACAAGGCAATGTGTCTTGTGAAGCCCTAATTGGCTAAAGGCTTGCACCTGAACACAGGTCAGATGCAAGACTGCCCAATCAGGGCTCAGTACTCTGTAAGAGCCATGATTGGGCAAACTCATGATGACTTTGCCTAATCATGGCTCACCTGTCAGTTGATGCAAAACTACACAGTTGGGCGGAGCTAGCTCTCACCGCTAGCTCCGCCCAATTGTTTATGTTTTGCCGGCATCTGTCAAAATGCCATTATGTGGCACGTGTTCGTCGCGACCGGGTGGGGCGATGGTCAGCTTTTTAAAAATAATTTATATTTCTATTGTTTTATTTTTTATTTCATTGAGTCGTCATCGTCGTACAACGCTTGATGACCCAGGATTACGTCGGTGGATCTATTTTTTTTTTAAATAAACAGACTAATCAAAAAACATGTCTTTTGCTTTTTTTTCCACAAAGGATTTTTTCAAAAAGTCTTTTTATTTACAATTTGATTTAACCTTTAGTGAATGGGTACCCCTTACTCACTCACAAGGGGGGAGGCGGCATCTGGGGGCACGACCCTGGGAAAGCACGAGGGCATGTGGTGTGGTATAGGA